>NC_045476.1:119278205-119433205 GCF_009650955.1 Corvus moneduloides | reverse complement strand
AGGTCTGGGTATAGATTATTGCCAGGATTCTGGCAGATCTCTAGAGGGACACAGGGGGGCAATCCTTGGCTCATCCCTTGTATAATTCCTGAGTGCTGTCATCTTAGTGTCTCTTTGTTGTACTGCTTGGGGAAGGGCACAGCCAGTTAGAAATCAGAACTACAGCTAAATCCCTGTTGTGGAAAACCACCGCAGACTTTTATTTCTTTCTGTATGTTTCCAGATTGACAAAAAGGGCTGGGAGAGTCCTAGAGTGGGTGGGAAATATGGAACAGCTGTTTTCTGGACCATCCTTTACTAAAATGTACAAGGTACTTACAGGAGGTGGGACCTGTGAGGAGGTTCTCTCCGGGCCTGCCCTCCCAAGCTGGGAGATTTGCAGGACACAATGATGACTACCTCCGGCTCTCTGTGCTGGGCATTTCTACGTATAATACCCCAAAATTTTCTACCTATTTTGTGGCAGTGTCCCATTGCCCTACGGGTGGCAGGGACCATCCTTGTTCAGGGATCCTCTCCTCATTCCTGAGGGATAACCCAGTCAGGCAGAGCACATGGAGAGTTGGAGACCAACAAAAAACCCAACCCAGCCATCCAGAAGAACCCTACAAGACAACCCGAAAGTTCTTCTTAGGTCTGAACCAATTTTACATGATGCAAATCACTGATGCCATCACCTGGACTTGTGCAAAGCGTTTGATACTGTCCCACATGAAGATGATCAGAAGGCTGGAGCAGCTCTCCTATAAGGACAGTCTGAGACAGTGGGGTTGGTCAGCTTAGAGAAGAGAAGGTTCTGGGGAGACCTTAGAGCAGCCTTCCAGCACCTAAAGGGGAGCTACAAGACAGCAGGAAAGGGCACGTAGCAACAGATGGGGAAATAGCAGTACACAGAAAGAGGGCAGGTTTAGATTAGATTTTAGGAAGAAATTCTTCACTGTGAGGGCATTGAGACACTGGAAAAGGTTGTCCAGACAAGTTGTGGATATCCCATCCCTGGAAGTGTTCAAGGCCAGGTTGCATGGGGCTTTGAGCAACCTGGTCCAGTGGAAGGTGCCCTTGACTACAGCAGAGGAGTTGGAACAGGATTTTTTTTAAGGTCATGGAGATCTGCAGCCCACTTCTATTTATAAGTTCCTAGTTGTCATGGGAATTATTTAAGTAATTTGGTTGTTTGTGTTCACTTTTTAACATTAACGATCTTTCATTTGTTGTTATTGTTCAGGATGGGGATACACCCAGTAAAAATTATTCAGCAGTTTAGCAGGAGCAAAGAGACTAGTGTAAGGAGTGTGTGATAGATAAGCTGCATTTGGGTAGCAGGGAGCAGTCGTGTGAGGGCAGATACTATTTATACTGTTCTGCTGCTTAAAGTTGATGCTAACAACACTAATTTGGTTGTTTTGAGGATAACTTTATTGAGGACATCTAAATGTTACCAAGTACAAAGCTACCATATCAGTCTATGAAAGGGCACTTTTCCAATGACCATTCTGGGACCCTACACATATAACCTCAAAATGCGCAGGGTGTTCTCACTTAAAGAGCATGGCTACCTTATAGTAAAAACCACAGTGGCAAAAAAAAGAAAAAAAGATAAGTACTCTAAGCAAATTGCACTTGTGAAACAAGATCAATTAGGTTAAGGACTTGGTGGCAATGGTGCAGTTGAGAGCCTCTGGATAAGGATCAAGGGACAAACAAATAATGTGGATTTTTTCGTGAGAGTCTACTATAGACTTCCTAGCCAGGACAATGATGCCAACAAGTTATTCTATGAGGAACTAAGGGACACTTCCATGTCAACTGCCCTTGTCCTTATGGGGGACTTCAGCTTGCCAGAAATCAACTGGGAGCATCACACAGCTGATACAACCCAGGCCAGAAGATTCCTAAATAACCTGGATGACAACTGTATGGAACAGGTGCTAAGGGAGCTGACTCAGAAAGATGCCCTCCTTGATCTGCTGCTTGTCGACAGCGTGGATCTCATGAGCAAAGTGGAGATTGGCAGCTGTCTTGGCCACAGCGACCGCAAAGAGATTGAGTTTAAAATCTCTGTTGACATGAGGAAGAGTGCCAGCAAAACCTCAACTCTGGACATGAGGAGAGAACACTTCAGTGTGCTCAGGGAATTAGTAAGTAAATTTCCCTGACAAAATGTTTTTGCAGGTGCTGGGGTCCATCAGTGCTGGTCACCTTTTAAACATCACCTCCAAAGGGCACAGGAGCAGGCAATTCCCAAAAGTCAGAAGTCAAGCAGGCAAAGCAAAAGGCCAGCTTGGCTGAACAGGAATGTTCTCTTGGAAATAAGGCTAAAAAGGAAGGTGTATGCCCAATGGAAGCAAGGTCAGGTGACATGGGAAGAATCCAGAGATGCTGTTTGCCACTGTAGGGAGAAAATTTGTGTGGCCAAAGCTCAGGTGGAGTTGAAGCTGCCAGAAATGTGGGAGACAATAAAAAGAGTTTTTTCAAATATATGAATGGCAGAAGGAAGTAGAAATATCATGGTCCCATTAGAAGATGAGGATGTCACCTCACAAATAGTGACATGGACAAGGCAGCAGGGTTTAACCTTAGAAAAAAGTTCTTCACCCAAAGGGTGGTTGGGCACTGGAACAGGCTCCCCAGGGAAGTGGTCACAGCACCAAGCCTGACAGAGCTCAAGAAACGTTTGGAAAATTCTGTTGGGCATGTGGTGTGACTTGGGGATGGTGCTGTGCAGGACTAGGAGTTGGACTCGATGATCCTTGTGGGTTCCTTCTAACTCATTTATTTTGTGGTTCTGTGATTCTGTGAAAATAGTGAAAGAAGTAATATCTACAATGAGATGCAACAGTAATTTCTTCTGTTTTGGTCTTTATTTATCATTGTCTATAATGTTGTGGAGTCAGGAGGCCCCCATGCTGCTGATGCAAATACATGGATCAAATGCAAAAGTAAAATTTGGATGGTATTTTACACCAGTGAGGGATTAATGTTGTATTTTGCCAAATATTTCAGATTGAGAAATTCTCTTCTTCATTTTTGCTTTCTCCCTAGTTTCTGTCCTGTTGTAAGCAGGACAATGGCAGCTGGTTAACCACACTCTGTTCCAGTGCTGACTTTGTCTACTAGTGCCTGACACAATGGCTGTAGAACCATATCTGAAACTTTCTGGAACATTTTCCAATTATCACATCTCCCTCCATGGCAATGAAGTTGAGAACACTAACAGAGATAGACTGCTAGCATTTACAGCACTGCCTTATTAGTCCTGGCTTGGTTTAGACAACACACTGGGTGGTATTCCAGTAGCTGGTTTATATTAGTGTTGCTGTAGCTGAGAAAGATACATTACCTGTAGAAAGAATAAAAAATACTATACACACACAAAAAAAAAATCCTTTGTGCACACCTTCTTCTTTAGGATGAAAGCAAGCAAGGTTGAATGCAAGGTGTCACTGTGACAATAAAAAATTTTCAGTGCCCATATACAAACCTTAAGACATTTGAAACATTCTTTTTTCTTTTTTTTTCATTGTGTGCCACATACTTACTCCCTTCTCCTTTTTTATTACCAAGGAAATGAGGACATTTTCATGAAAACAAGAGCTTAGATTCTTAGAAGTTTGTCAATTCCTGCTTATATTTTTCTGTTCTGAAGGGATCGGAGCTTTCTGTACAGGGTACCGTAATTGCTTCCAACTCAACGAGCTGTGATGAATAAGAAGCAGGAACTTTTAAACAAAGACCCTGTTTTCATGCAAATATTCTCAGTAATAAAGCATAGACTAAAAGAAATATGTGAAGTTATGTTTTGCAGAACTGCTACTTAAAGCAAAGCAGCTTTGTAGAATGAAGCCAAGTCTGAATTTTTCTAACTGCATGAAGGGGAAGTGAGTTTGAGTATTTTCTCAAGAGATTCCAAATGTCGCCAAAGAAGATTGTTAAAAAATAAAGACAGAATATATCCCAGTATTATTCTCATTGGCATCATAAACATCACTCTATGTGAAAAGATCCTAACCAGAACTATGACACCATTCCCACATTTCATGAATTCATTCTCACATTTCTTTATAAACCTAGAAACATACAGCCTCTTTCCCCCAAATATTTAGCAAGTATGTTCTTATAAGCCATCTCTGAGTCATTGCTTCGGTCTACCTCCTCTTAATTTTCCAAAACCAGCAGTAACTTAAGAAAAATAGAGAAGAATATTGGAACTGGAAGAAATTTGTAGAAAAAGAATTATATTGAATAGTAATTAATGGTTTAGGCTTTGCTCCATGATAGCTCATTCAGTAGATAAATCAAAACCTAGGCAACATTCATTCATTTGAAGCTTTCACACATTAGTACTACCAAGTAATCACCTTCTGACCTCCTAAGCAGCGAATACCTTGGAGTTACCATTAAAGATACCTTTCTAGAGTTGTCCTTTGCCAGTAATATTAGTAGGTGGAATGGTGACTATTTTCTTCTCAGGGAAGCTGTGTCACAGCAGAGTCCTACCTCCCTAAATGCAGTCAGGTGACCGATTATCGAACCACTCAGGAGATTCTGCCATGGATGCGAGACCAAAGGGAGAGAGCACAGTCAATGCCATGCAGTGTGGGAACACTGACTTCTACCTCCACAAGCATTAGGGCTTGCAGTGCTCAATTGTTGCTGTCATCACTGGGCTGTAAAGGACGCGACAGGACACTTCCACTGAAATTCTCTCCAGAAGAGAGGAAAAGCGCTACCAGGTACATAGTTTAAAGCAAACCATTTGGAGCTGCAGTTTCTTTATTCCTCAGCACATCTTCTGTCAGTTCAGCATGGATGATTTTCAGTCTGCACAGAAATGGGCTTTCCATCGTAACTCACGGACATGGCAAGTCAGAAGTGTCAAAATAATTTTTTCTCACTATGTCAGTGAACAAAAAACCCAAGAGACAGGAAATTCATATCCTCAAAGGCTACCCTTAGCCATCCAGTAGTGCCATATCAAGCACTGTGCTGAAATATGGTGCATGTTTTCCAAACACTCCTCTTTGGCAGAAGTCAGATGACAGGTTTAAGCCAAAAATCTTTTTTTCAGCAAGTTTAAAAAACTTGAAAATATCTCTCAGCTTTTTCCATAGACTCAGTTCCATGTCACTGCAAGATTGTAATTTCATCTAGAAACACTGGTAACTCTAATGAGAGACATCAGGCCCCATTCTGCCTGTCTTCACTTTCTATTGCCAGTGGACTTGTTGGAGCTGATAATTCAAAAAATACAATATTTATGATATTCACGATTTACTTTAAACCTCTTTCACAGCTTGATGCACATGAGGCAATTCAAATCACCAAAACTCTGTTTTGCAACTAACACTTCATTCCACTGAATGGAAACGTTCACACATCTGTTGGTGGTGTATTGTTTCAGGATGGCTGCAGAGCAATCAGGCCAGCAAGGCACGGATGTGGTGTCTCCACACCAGAGAGAAACTTTCATTTTCTGGCAAAGGCAAGTGAGTTCTGCAGAATGCAGAGCACAGAACAGCCTCAGTCCGAGGCATCGAAGGACCAATGCAGTCCCTCTCCCCAAGGATGCTACAGCTGAATAACAGGGTGTCATTAGAACTCTTGACAGGGGGAGGGTCTGTGCAAGCCCTTTTCATTGCAAGGAGATTTCAGACTGTGTTAATTAAACTCTGTTAATTCTGATACAAAAAACCCACCCCAAACCCTAAAACCAGACAGTGAACTTAACCCCATGTAATTTTTCTTATTTAAATATAATCTGATAGTGATGCTTTCAGAGTATCAGAAGATCTCAAAACGGGAGATAAAAAATCTGCACTCTAAATTCACCATATAAATTCTGCTGAAATTACTATACACACACAATATATATATAATCTCTATATATGCATATGTAATGAGTATAGGTTATGCAAATACACTCTGCAATGTATATTTATATGAAAGTGAAGTCATGTACCATGCAACTGACCTTCTTTAGATCACCAATTATTTATGGAAAGCATAATTTTGTGTCCTGTGCTGATCCATTGTCTGGCAGGGTTGGGGGGGTTCCAGGATGTTCCAAGGACTTCTGGCCAAGTGATTACTGGAAGCAGTCATGAAACATCCGTATCTTTCATCAACACGAATCATAAATCTCAACTGTAAAACAGAGAAAGAAATCCAGCTGAGCTAAATATTACCCGAGTTTCTACTCTCCATCCCCACTTCACCCCTTAGGTGGTTTTCCTCCATGTTTTTTTCACAAGGGCATGTAGTGGTAGGACAAGCAGGAATGGCCTTAAGATGAAGACAAATTAGATATTAGAAAGAAATTCTGTACTATAAAGGGGGTGAGGCACTGGAGCAGGTTGCCCAGAGATGTTATGGGCTCCCCATACCTGGAGGTGTTCAAGGCCAGGTTGGATGGGGTTCTGAGTAACCTGGTCTAGTGGAAGGTGGCCCAGCCTATGGCAGATGATTGTTAAGATCATCTAGTTCAGATTGTTAAGATTCCTTCCAAACCATTCTAGAATTCTATGATTCTCTCTACTGCCTCAAAACAGTTTGAAAAAATTATTAATATTTCTGGGTTTCTTTAAGGCATGGTCCAAACTTCACGGAATTTAGGAATACGTCTCTGCTGAGAAGGCACAGGGCTCTTTACATGATCCAAAGTGATACTCCTGGCTATGGAATTATTTTCTGATCTACTAAACCACTCCTGCATATTTCAAGCATTTTACTGATCCATGCTATAACTGTCTGGATTGTCACTCCTGGCTCTGTCACATCTTCCTTTATCCCCCTTGCTTTGTGTGCGTGCTTTGGATTCAGTCATAGCACAGTATCAGTGTGATACGGAAGTTACTGAGACCCTCAGCAGGAGGCTGGGTTGAGAACAATTATCTGACAGAATTGTTTAGCCATGCAGCCCAATCCATGTTACGACCCTTTTTCTAAATGTAGATCTAATGGCACATTAAAGTAATATTACATCTCATAAAGCCTGCTGCGTAAGAGTTCAGCGAGGTTCCCCTTGCTCCCCTTCTGCACAGCAGTTCCTTTGTTACTGCCTTGCCTCTAGATCCTGTGATGGACGGGAGTCCCGTGCTTCTCTAACACTAAAATGGGGCTGCCAAGATAATTTATGGGCCCTGGGGCCAATAAAAAGCCTCAAGCCTCCTTGGGTTATCTCTAAGTCCTACTTTTCTCTGCCCATTGTGCCAGCTTGTCCTCTCAGATTTTACAGACTGCATGAAAGGTTTTGGCAACATAAACATCCTCCAATAGTCTTGTCCTAGCTTTGCCTGTGTCTGAGGTGTTTACAGAAAGAAAGCAGAAAAGCAAACATGGGACTGGAGGGAGAGGGGAAAGAGGGGGAAAGGAAGAGGGGAGAGAGAAGAGGACAGGTACATGTGAGCTGGGTTAGCTGGGGAGATGGAGGCCGGGTTGAGGTGCCCATGTGCAGTGCCAGCCCAATGGACCAGCATGTCCTGGCTGGGGTGTGTAAGGAAGGGCTTCTCCTGGTTCTCTCAGCACCTTCGGCTTTTGCACTAGAAATCCAGGCTCGGTGTAAACAGCGCGACAGCCCATGGAAGCCTTTTTCCGCAGGACACAAGGGAGTGAAAGTGAAGGGTGCTCGCTACTGCCCAGGTCCGGGCAGGAAAAACAAACAGCTGCCTTTCCACTGGGCCCTTCCAGGCCCCGCGTGACTGGATACCCAGACACAGGTGGGATTTCTGCAGAAGACACCCGAAGCACAGCCCGGGAACCCCGTAGCCCTCTTCATTTCAGCGACCTGAGCCGGAAACGGCACGTGTTTGGGTTGCGGTGGATTTTGGGCTCCCCTCCCGCCCAGCGAGCGCCGAACGGCGGGGCGGCTGCTGCTCGCCGCCCGCCGCAGCGCGGGGTGCGATGCCGCGGGCACGGCCGGCCGAGCCCCCGCCCGCCCGCGGGGCCCAACGCGGGGCTGCGCTCCCCGGAGCCGGCTTGCGCGGAGGGTCCCGAAGGCGACGGGACACGCGGGGAGCGCTGGATAGGGGCGCCCCGGGGGAGCGCGGCCCCTCCGCTCCGCCGGGCGGGGGCCGAGCCGCAGGGAAGGCGGCGGAGCGGCTTCGCTCTCCGTTTCCGAAGGAAAGCCCGGCCCGGCGGCGGCCACGTGTCCCGCAGGGACCCCGCCGGGCCCGCCGCGGCCCCGCCGGCCGGTGCGGCGCAAAGTGCGCGGTACCGCCGCTCCTCCTCCGCTCCGCCGGCAGCGCGGGCGAGGTGGCGGAGGGGATGTCCGCCGGGGGCGCGGAGGCCGCCAGCCCCCCGCCACGGCCCTGCGCGCGTTTCTTGCTCCAATAAGCAATAATTAGGTCCTCAGCTAATGAAGTGTCAGCTGATCCGCTCGCTCCGTCTGCGCGCGGGGAGGCGGGGGGGGGCTGCGCCCGGAGACATCGCCATGGAAACGCTGCCCTCGCCTTTCTCCCCCCCGCCGCATCCCCCCCACCCCCCGTCGGCTCGGGCCGGGTGCGCACCGTCCCCCGCGCCCCGCCGCGCCCGCGGAGGCGGGCGCATCCCGACATGGGACAGCGCTGCCCGTCACCGCGCCGCGCCGCCGTCGCCACAGAAACTTTTGTCCCGGCGGCCAATCAGGGCGCGGGGGGGGGGCGCGGAGCGGCGCTGGGCCCGGCCCGGTGCGCCGCCGCCGCCAGCCCGGCGCGGAGCGCAGCGCGGAGCGGCGCAGCCGAGCGGAGCGGAGCGCAGCGGCGGCCCCGGCGCGCTTCCCGCGGCCGGGCGCGGGCCGGACTCGGGCCCCAGCCGCGGAGGTGCCGCACGGCTGCGGAGCGGGGGCGCGGAGCCGGGCGCTGGATGGCGGAGGCGCGGGCGGGCGCGGCCGCGGAGAGGCGACGAGAGGAAGCGCAGCGGCGGAGCCTTCCCCCCCGGCGGAGGGGCTGTCCTGCTTGACGCGGCGGGGGAGACCGGGGGGAGCGCGGAGATCTCCGGCGTGAACTGAAGCTGTGGCAAAGGGAGGGGGAAAAAAAAATCAGGATTGTCTGTTTTCTTCTTCTTCCCCCTTTACAAAAAGGGGGTTTATGCTCAGCATCCGCACGCAAACTTACTTGAATGCGTTGTAGCCAGTTTAGTCCAGAGACCAAAGGATACCCCGCACCCGAGGAGTCCTACATGTGTGAGCACCATCATTGCACTGGCAGAGCAACGAGAGCCGCCTCCTTTCCTGTACCAACATCCTCCTGGGACTGATCTCTCCTCCGGTCCAATATCCAAACCTATCTCATATATATGGGTTTTCTTTCTTTTTCTTTTTATTTTTTTCCCCCTTCCATCGGCTGGGATTGCTAAGTAAATAAATAGAGGAAAATTCCTGAAAGGGCGTATGAAAATTCGATGGGACTCAATATGAGGAAGTGAAATTCTCACAGACCATTTTTTTAAAATTAAAAATTATGTTCTTTTAAACGCGGATCGGATGCATTAGGCTTAGAAAATAGCAGGTAAGAACTTTCTTTCCTTCCAGTACCTTCATGCCCGGAGCGGGGATATCTGAAGCAAAGCTGCCCAGCCTTGGAATAAAGGGGGAGCAAAGAGACCAGTGTGCCCTTCAGTGCTTCCTCCATCCTGCGCGGCGAGGCGGCTTTGGGGAGAGGCACAGCTCGCCAGGACAGAGACAGAAAGCTCAGAAAGCCTTCGGAGAAGACAGCCGAGGGCTGCCGGGGCGGAGTAGGGTGGGCTTTTTCTCTTCTTTCCCTTCTTTTTTTTTTTTTTTTTTTTTTTTTTTGCCTCTTCTTCACCTGCACTATCCGGGGTGAATCCGGGTGCAGCTGATGTATGGAAAAGAAGAAGGATCCGAGTCAATATTTTCTTTTCTCTTCGCTAAGCAGAGGGATAGGATTTTAATTATTTATCCACCCGAACCCTCTCCGGGTAAGACGCTGCTGGAGCCAGTGGGATAGTCCTGCCTTGCACAATTATTAAAGAGACTGATCACGTACAGTGGAAGGATAAGAGGAACCTCCACCAGATCCTTTTTGCCTCCTGTGAAAAAAAAAAATAATGAAGGAGAACATTGCCACACTATTGAATTGATTGCTGCCCCCCCTACCCACCCCCCTCCCGACCCCCACCCCCCCCAACCCCCCCCCCAACAAAAAAAAAAAAAAAAAAAAAAAAAAGAAAAATCCGCTGGGATCTGCCTGCACCGGGACCTCCTTCGCTCCGGCTCGGAGGTGGATGCATTTTTCATGAGCGCTGGGTGAACAGGTGCAAAGTGCGGCGGGGCGGCCCGGCCCCGCACCCCGGCCCGCTGCGGGGCGGCGTGTGTGTGTCCGTGTGTCTGCCCGTGTCTGTGTGCGTGTCCGTGTGTGTGTGTGTGCGCCCCGGCGTGTGCATGTGTGCGTGTGTGTATTAGGAGATTATGGAGAGCAGCGACCGGGACATGTACCGCCAGTTTCAGGACTGGTGTCTCAGGACTTACGGGGACTCAGGAAAAACCAAGACGGTGACCCGTAAAAAATACGACCGGATCGTCCAGCTCCTGAACGGCTCCGAGTCGAGCTCCACGGATAATGCCAAATTCAAATTCTGGGTCAAATCTAAAGGCTTCCAGCTCGGCAACTCGGACGAGGTCAGTGGTGGTGCTGGAGGAGGGAAGCAAGTGCTGTACGTGCCAGTCAAAACCACGGTTAGTAGAGAATTGTCTTCCTTGTTCTATGTCGGCCGCTGCAGCCCGCTCCGGGAGCGAGAGGCGCAGGGGGAGCCGCAGCCACAGTTGGCTCCTTCCTCCCTCTTCCCCCAAGTCATCATCACCATGTTGCGTTTGCCTGTCACATTATACACCGCCGAGGTCTTTGTGGGTCCTTTTATTTAAAGCGATCGTGCGCACAACGCACCCCGCCGGGTCGGTGTCGTTCTCCTCCTCGTCCTCCTCGTCCCCCCCGTGCTCCCCGGGCCGCTGCGACGGGGTTGGGGTGTGCTATTGTCCCGCCGCCGCCGCCGCTCCGGCCATTGTGCCGGGCCCGGCCGCCCCGGGCAGCGGCCCCCGCCGCCGGCGGGGCTGATGGATGGCGCACGGGGGTACCCTGCCTGGCACAAAGCCAGGCGCGGCGCCGGGCGGTGGTTCCCCGGGATATCTGTTGGGGTTTATTTATTTATTTATTTATTTATTTATTTTATTTTTATCCTTTTTTCTTTATTGTTATCCCGCAGCCCTGGCGCCGCCGCCGAGCGGCCACGAATGTGCCCGGCTTAGCTGTGAAGCGCCGGCTGCGCTAGTAAGGGGCGGCGGGAGAGAGAGGATGCTCAACAAAGGGAGGACGGGGTTCCGCATGACCGAGGGAAGGGTGTATTTTGTGACACTTTCTGGGGTCGCAGGAGCCCCTCAGCACTCCGTTCGATGCGCTAGGGTAGCGTGGCATCCCCGGCAGGCGCTGGCGCTGCGGGCTGGGCGCAGGTCTGACAGCAGGAGAGCTATTATGCTTGGTGGTGGTAGGAGCGACAGATTTTCCTATTTAAGAAGATGGGGACTGTTGGTTGCAAGTAGGTTTTGCCTATTGAACTCTCTTAATGTATCATTATTCTTACTTCTTATGCGCTGGGTCACGCAAGCTAAGCTTCTTTTGTCTGTGCGTGGGGCGGGTGTGGAGGGGGAGCCGAGAAAGGAAACCCGGCAATTAAAAATATTCCTGCTTGGGCATTTGGCTTGGATGAGCAATACTCTCCTTTTTTATTTTCTTTCTTGGAGTGGCGGCTTATCTGGACCTAACGGGAAGGTTGCTGGGTGGCGCAGCAAAGGGGGCTTCTTGGAAAGTATTCTGGGTTGGGTTGTGACGTAGGCTGCCGGGGAAATCTGCCTCTCTTTGCCTTGCTGAAGTCATAAACCTGGGCATTCCCAGGGGCTGGCTTGTATTTGCCCCCTTGTCATCAGCGCTGTCATTGCTGTGAGGAGGCAGAAGTGGGAAATTAATTTTAAGGAGATCTTTAATATGAAGATTGAAAGTAAAAGAGAAGCTCTGGACAGAGTTTTTTTCCCTCTCTGTGGTTTTTATTCACTGAAGTGTTCCACGTCTGCCTATAGATTCAGATGATTTGGCAGATCTCTGTTTCACTGTTAGAAGATTGATTGCTCGTCTCTGAGCCCAGAGAGTACCATAGATACAATTTATAACAAAAAGGTTGCCTAAAGCAGAAGTCTCCAATTAGCTTGGTATTTTTAAACATCGCTTCTGCTCACTGAAATAATTATTTTGAAGGGCCAGTGGGAAGATTGTTTATTCCCAAGACTATCCTTTTCACGGAAGGTTCAAAACTGTAAGCAAATTCAGTATTTTTTAAAATGATATTGACTGTGCTACTAAATAAACAGGATAACCTTAATTTTACATGATGGAATTTAAAAATTAAGTGCTTTTCTGGTCCTCTGAAACACAAGACTCAGTGATCATCCGCTTGTTTATTTTGTCTCATCTTTGTTAGGCCATGAAAGCCTGGAGTCCCACCTTCCATCCTGTTTTCTATTTTAAGAACACAGAATCAATTTTTGTTTTTATTTTTTCCCACAAGGGATTTCAGTGAGAGTTCAAGCATCCTGCAGGTCTTATCGTTGTACATTTGTGGGAATCACACCCTTGGCTGTGAATGTCTTTGTATGTCCATATACGTGTATTTATATTCCTATAGGAGTAACTCTCTTCAGATAGCTAAAGCAACCAAGGAGGAATTCTAATAAAATTAGGGTTGCTAATGAAATCAAGAAAGGAAAAGTTAGCATGACCTATCTGTAAGCAATTCCTGAATATCTCTATATAACCTGAGCAATGACTTATAGACCTTTTCAGAAGAGGTCCTTTATGTAGGTACAATTTCCTCCCTCTGGCCAAGAGAAATTTGTTGTTGTCCAGCATAAATGGGAAAGGGTGATGCTCGGCAACATTCAGCTCTGAAAAACAAATGCCAGCCCCTCCTGACCCCATGAATCTGGTGTGACTATCCCACCACAAAAGGCAGAGGAGTATTTAAGCAGGCCCGCAGGGTGGCAGTGGTTTGTATGAGCTACTGCCAGGGCCAGGGCAGTGCCTGCCGGGCACTGACGGCTCAGAAAGAACATGTTTGACAGAACAGGGATGCAGCCCCTGGCCCAGAGAAAGTCAATGGCAAAGCTCCTATTGACTTCAAGAGGCCTAGAGTTTCACCCAGATGGGAATGATAAGTTACAGGGAAAAAAATCGGACTTTCATCAGACGGAAATTGTTGGTAAGCCTTAAAAGCCCATTTTCTCATTTATTTATCTCTTAATTATTAATCTGTGATCATTTAGAAACATCCCCACTGTTTTTGGTTGTTTCTTCTCCCCTCTCTCATGGTTGTCCCATACATTTGGGCCTGTCCAGTCCTCAGAGAGAGCCCCAAATGGTAGCAGAGCCCCAAACTGTGAGGCTCTCCCTCTTGTCCATCACTTGATCTCACCATAGGTAAAAGTAATTTCAATTCAAAATTAATCGCTGGCAGCATGAGCACTCCCTGTGCATAACAGGATGGATGAAATTATGAGTTGGACTCTACAGTCACAAGCTGGTCAAAAATAAGCAAATATTCAAATACTTTGTTAGGAATTATTCTCTCCTTGAAGCTTTAAGATTTGCTGCTCAGCTTTGCTGTCAGCCAGAGAGATTTGCTCCTGATGGTGCTGTAATCCACTGCTGCTGGTAATTAGACATCATTACTGCTGCGTTAAAGGGAAAGAGAGAAGGAGAGAGGACAGGCTGGGGCTAATTAACTACTTGATTCTAATGAAAGAAAGAGAGCCTGATAGCAACTGGGAGGTTGCACCAGAACAGGCTAGATGTACAACACAGACTTAATTGAAGCAGGGTGTCTTGCAGTCTCACAGTAGCTCAGGCTTGGTCTACTTTCATATTCTGTGGGCAGTAGTGCACAAGGTATTATTCTGTTTTTCCCTTGCCTGGTTGATAAGTAGCTCAAAATCACAGGCCTGTCTTCAGTATCAAGTTTAAGCATGCCAGCAAGGAGAATGCATAGATGATTATGTGTTGGCTTAATCTATTTTACGGGTATGGTCTCCTCAAGAGCAACAGGAACAAATCAATTTCTGAATGTTCACATCCTTCTGTGGCCTAGGAGATGCACTTTTGGTCACCAGGCAACAACATTCCCTGCAAAACAGCCATTTTAGGTCCAGAATGGGGCAACAGACACTAAGGTATTCCTGTATGCTTAAGGTATTCCTGTGTGCAACCTAGCAAGTATTTCACTTCTGCAACTTTTCAGATTGTTTCTGCTACCATTGCAGGTTTTCTTTCATTAAGCCCAAGCTGCACTTTATGAAAGCAGTGAAATTAAGCCTAGCCTAGAGACACTGTATAAACAAAACAGGTTAGGCCAACAGATATGCCAAATGGTTGACAATGTTGACTTTTAATAGTTGGTACACACCAACATAAGGAGGTGTGGAACTAGTATCTCTAGTAAGATACCCTTTCTAACTGTATACATGATTTTTATGGTGTATTTTTAAAATTTATTTTCTGCATATTTTCTTTAGCTGGAGCTATTTATTGATTGGCAACTTGAAAACAAATTTCTCCTCACCACTCTCCTATCTCCGTGTGTAAACACAAATATGGACCGTAAAAATTAGTCTTGATTTAAAAAGAAGTTATAAGGTAATGGCTCGAGCTGTATCAGTAGACTTTAAGCAGAATTTTCCATTAAAAAAGAAGGGCCAAGATGACTGCAGGATAGCTCTCAAATATAGAATTTACACAGTATTAGCAAACTCAAAGGCCAAGTTCAGATTACTTTTATGTCATTACTAATTTGAAATGACTCCATTGATTTTCATGATACCACAGACCTAATGTATGAATTTTCCTCCGCTTTCTTTTATATTTTCCAACTATATGCAGAGAATGAACTTTCATTCTGAAACCAAATTTTGTTTAGCTTAAATCTTTAGATGCTCCAGGATGATCTCGTCCTTAAGGATAGCTGCTAGCAGACCAGCAAGGCTTTCTGCAGGTGCAGGGTTCTACTACTGAACCTGATTACAGGATTTAAGGCTTACAATTATAGACCAGTCAGCTCTAAGGAACAGGCTATATCCCAACCCACCTCTTCTTCTGTTGGACATGAAGAACAGGAGATAGCTATATGAGTTTATGTTCCTTTTGATTTTATATAAATTACTTTGTTTATGAACAATAGAAAAAACAGATCACAACATAAATGGATTGTAGGTCAAAATTTATTGCTTTGAATTATCTTACATTTTAAATTGTT
This sequence comes from Corvus moneduloides, assembly GCF_009650955.1. Taxonomy (NCBI): domain Eukaryota; kingdom Metazoa; phylum Chordata; class Aves; order Passeriformes; family Corvidae; genus Corvus; species Corvus moneduloides. The sequence continues at coordinate 119,417,923 of NC_045476.1, read as the reverse complement.
CATTATTTTAGGGAATTTTGTAGCAGTTTGAAAATAAGCATCTTTTTCTTGCGTTTTTCCCCATTTTTGTAAGCATCAATATAAAAAAAAATGTATAAAAGTGTTTTTCAAACGTATATTGGTAGCTCTGTAGCCTACTGAACTGCCAGCACATAATGGCAGTAAGCACCGCAGAAAGGTGATGCTGAGGGTGAGCTGTAATTTATCCCAAGGTACGATGCTGCGGGAGTTTTACAGTCCCATTAAATGCACCTTCCAGGCTCAGGAGTGGCATTCAGACCCTGCCATATCCGCCCTGTTTTAAGTGCCCACCACATTTTCCTTAACCCCTGTTCAGGTCTGCAGAGCTCTGTCTCCTCCCTTTACCCGCAGCCTCTGCCCTGCTGTTTGCAGACCTCCCGATTGGAGTCGGTGAGGAGGGATGCTGGTGAATCAGAGAGACAGTGCTGGAAAATGGTCACAGCAGATGGAACAAAACCGGTTTAGTTGGCAACTCTTAATGCAGGCATTCAGGGGAGTGTTCATGAATAAAGAGAATAACTCTGTCCTGGAATTTAAAAATGTTAAAGCGCCCATATGTAAGATGCCATCTCCACATGCATGTGTGAGAGAGGGAAAGGGACAGGAGGAGCTGAGATTTCTTAGTAACAATGTTGAGTTAGAATTGTCAAAGAAAAATGAACCAAGGAGAGCAGATTTTTAAAAACTGAGTGTTTTAAGGTTAGAAAATGTTGACATGAGTTTAGAAACATGAAATAGGGTGTAGCAGTGTACAAACAAAAACTAGTACTGATGCATCCATCCCATATATACACACGTAGTGAGAGACAGGATGGCAAGTTCGGTGCTACCACCTGGGCAAAGGCCAGACGTGCAGCTCAAAAGCCCAAATCTTTCCAGTGATCAGAAATAAAACCTCACAGTTTGATTTTCATGCTTCTGTGAACCTTTGCTGAGACAACTGAGGTGATAGTGAACTCGTTTCTTCATTCTTACCCTGAGTCTCTTGTCAGTGAAGCTGCACTGGATTTGGTCATGATGCAGGGACTGCTGCTCAGATGCTCCCTGATTTTCTTTGGATGTACTGAGTGCTGTTTCTGTGGCTACACAGCTATGTGATCAGTGGGAAATAAGCTGGAAGCTTATTGCTAAAATCAGCTAATAGGCGTCAGTACAGCATGATGGGACTTCTTCTGATCTTTTTCCAGAGAAACTTTCTTTCCCTATCCTCTGGGGTGATCACCATTGCTGTTGTTCAACTCTAGGCTGAAAGGAGACAGGATCTGGGGACACTACACAGAGAGACTGCAGGTAAAGAGGGCTTCCCATGAACATGAGCCCCTGGGCAAAGAAGGCTAGTGCCAGTGCTGGACAAATGTGAGAGTTAATGATTCAAATTTCATTTTACACTACAAAAATAAATTAAAATTGGCTGACACTGAACTGTGAGTTTTGGTCTGCTGTTGAAAGAAGACAGCTGTTAGGTTTGGTCTGAAGGAAGCTATTTGGGTCCCAATCCTTCCCTGTTACGCAGGATACACCTGTTGAGAGCTTGCTGGTAAAAGAGGAACAAAATAAGCAGGGCGTATAAATGAGGTACGTGTGGAGAAAGATCATGAGACAGCGTGGCAGGAAACACACTCTCCAGGAGGGAGGATCATACCAGATTCTGCAGCCTCCCATGCATCACAGAGCATCACAGGCATCTTCTGTTCCTTGTTGAGTAGGTTGACTGGTCAACACCGTCTCCAAAATTAGTAGAGCTTTACAGGATGTAAAAGATGTTTTTGTCTTGTATATGTCATTTTAAACCTGCCAGAAGCCTCTCTGACTTTAGAAAACTCAGGCACTATTAGTTGGTGCAATGAGAGTTGTTTCCTTTGTCCTGCAAGAGCACTGAAAGTGATCCTGCAGCTTGCTTAAATTACCCTTTTGTTCTCTTTAAACAGATGAGTCTCAACACTTTACAGTTCCAATAGCAAGGTATTTTTTAATGGTTTATTAACATACAATATCCAGGTAGGCACTGTCAATATATAGGAAAGACATGCTACAGGTTATGCCATTGAGCATTTTTTCAGATGCACATGGATTTTCTTAGCGATGATCAACTTTGTCACAGATAGTTGTACAGGCTTCTAACTGCTTATTCAATAACTCTGCAAGCTGCAAAACTTGACAGTTACTGTGTGCATCTGCTGAGATTATAGCCTAGTTGTTGAAATTGAAATGGGGTGTTTGAAACATTTTCTTGTATATGTGGATACTCTTCAACTTAAGGGGCTATCTGTAGCGAACAGTTTACTTAATAAAACTGATCTATGGTAGAGTTAACCTCAAGGAGAGACTTTTTTTGGAAACAAATATTCTGTATAGACTTGGAAGGACAACGTTTATCAAATGACCTACTTCTGCCTAGGATGAAACTCATTCAACCTTTTTTACTTGAGAACCTGTAATTAAACTCCTTAGGGAAACGAGAGGCTTTATGTATTATATTGATAGTAAGGTCTGTGTGTCTGAAGATTTTGTACATTTTGTTACCCCAGAGATTTTAATACAAGATATGAATGCTACAATATTTTGACTGTACTTAGAGAAAATTTAGGTGGTGGGATTATTTGCCCTTAAATGACTTACGACTCTAACTCACTGTAGAACTTTTAAATGAGTATGACTTGTGACTGCTCTTTTTGTTGCCTCTGGACCTATACATACCACTACTACTACTACTGCCAGGTGGAGTTTGTAGAAAACTTTTGTTCAAGGCAGATCCAGAGCTGAAATAGCTGCCCAGTCATGACCTATCTGTAGAGTAAAGCAGCATTGTGCTGGTATATGGGGAATCACATTTAGGAACGGTCTTTCACTACCCTGAGCTGATAGAAGATGAGTAACAGGCAAGTCATTACACAAGTGATTAGATACAATAAGAGAAGAACAGCTAAGGCATGGCCAGAGGTTTCAGCAGGCAGGAAAGATGAGGACTAAAAACACGTTTCACAAAACTTTATTTTTCAGTGTGTATCTTTCTCTGATGTGGGTGATAAAGAAGTATCTATCCTGGGTTTGCATTTTTTCAGGTGATAAAACTGAAGAATGGACAGAAATAGAGAAATAAAAAAGAGGGGATATTAAATTGCAGTGCATCACTGGGACTTACACAAATTCAAAACCACTAAAGAACTTAAGAATGAAGTAACTAAAATACTAGTAAATATACTATTTGCCCCTCTATATGGCAATGATTTTGCAGTATGGACAAAAATGTACTAGAAAGGGAAAAAACAGGGTAGTAAATACAGCTCATAGAAATAACAGACTAGTGGATCATATGTCAACACTAGGAAGAAAAATCAGTAAGAATCATTAAAAATAATATTAAGTGTAAATATGAACTGTACCTGGTTGGTAGAACTAGTTTGGATTTTGTGACAGTTAATTATGTTCTTCTAACTTGTGTTCAAGAATCCTTCAAAAATTTTCAGGTGAAAACTTTTTTTCTTGCTTTCTTCTGAAATGAAACTGATCTGATACAGACTTTATTAAAGCAGGGTTGCAACTTTGGCTATGATGGCAAATTAAAACTGATGAAGAATTGGGAAACCATAGCAAGTGTTTGAGAGCTATACAGTGCAGTCCAATGTGTGTATATACACACATTTGTATATATGTATACATATATACACCTAAAACTCAGGGAGGTGGAGGGTTTTCAACACTGTATACAAAAAAGTAAATTAATTAGGTTAAGTCAAAGAAGAATTGGGAGGTAAAATAGAAGTATCGTAACAAAGGGGAAAAAGAGAGAAATCATGGCAGGCAGAACAGACCATTGCCTGATAATTTACATTTTATGCTATCATGATATTAGCTTTTTGAGAGGAAAGGAAGAATTCAAGCTTTTCAATCACATCTAAAATGTATGGAATTAGTGTAATATCTCAAGGGAAATATTTAGGAATAGTTTCAAACAAATCAATAAGTGTATCCAAAATGAGCATGGCAGGTATAACAAAAATTGGCATTAGGAAGAGTATAGAGAATAACATTGAAAACTTATTATTTTCATCAATTAAATGGTATGTCCTTGCCTTTAATAGCATGCTTAGTGTATTTATCTCATCTCTAAAAGGTTGCAGAATATGAAAGGTCCATGGAAGGTAACTAAGCTTATCAAAGAAAAAGGGTACTTACATGAGAAGTAGTTTTAAATGGTTATATCGTCCAAAAAGATAAACATTAAGAGAAAAAATGCACAGCAGAAAACAGACATGTAAAGAGGTAGAAAGAAAGTGAGAGAAATAGTGTGGTGTAAATACTGGTGAACAGCAGAGAAAATTCAGTCGCCACCCTTTTAAATTCTATTTCATCTCCTAAGGCTCTTTTGACAACTATCTCAGAAGGTAAATTCAAAGCTAGGCCATTTTTATAAACCAAAGTGTTGGGAATGGAAAGCCTGTCCTGCTGCCCCTAGAGAAACCCTGACTGATTAATCCAAAATTTCTTCCAAGGATTTTACAGGAGCTCTGTGGCTCTCATAAGGATGTAGTATGCTCTTTATGTCAGTTCAGCTTTGCTGGCTGGAGCAGAAGTGAGGACAAGGTCATGTTCATGCCCTTCCTGCTCTGTGCCACTGGGAATGAGGGCATTGGTGTGATGGCATGAACTTGCTGCCTGGCTCTCACCTGGTGTCCTGCAGCACCTCCCCAGGTGCTGTCCCACAGAGCCTATATCAGGATTAGTCATGTTCCAGCCCATCCAGTCAACACAAGGAAGGACTTGTGGGGCACAGTAAAATCCCAGCATCTTCCCATTGCCTTCCACTTTGTACTGAATTTTAACACTGCTGGTAGTCTCAGCCTTCATGCTCTTGTTTCCTGAATAGCTTAATAAGTTTTAAGTGTATCTTCTTAGGTTGGCTGAAGCTATAGCAGGGGAAAATAAATCGGTCACTATTGCACAAGGCACAGTATTTTGTTTAGGAATTTGTTTATTTACTAATTACTGAGCTCTGAAACATCTTTTGCAGACTCCCTTGCAGACTGGTACTAGATGGTTTGTTGGTCAGCTGGATTGTAGCAGTTGCTGTGGCTCGTTGCTGTGGTGATATCACTAGTCCGGAGGAAGGAGGGAGACCATCCCTGAGGTCCAGCATTACCCTGTGTGGACCAGTGCATGAGATTATTGTGGTTTACATAGAATGTTTCCAATCAAATACCTCTGGTTTACAATTTACTGCACTTGTGGTGAGAAGGGATGCGCTGTTTTCACCTCCATATTTTTGTCTACCTGTGTCAGCTTTTTGTGTGTGCGTATTTGTCACAACTATTACCAAACTCTTACTATGGTGGGAAGAAAAGAAAAAAGACCAGAATTGTTAGAGAATTACTGTCCAGTATGAGAGGAAATTAGCTCCTTCAAATGATGACAATTTCTGAAAGACTTTGCTTTTTGGCCAATGGGACCAGGAAGTATGGCACATATATAATTAAATTACTTGTCCCATTGCATTTCTCAAGAAACAGCAGTGGAAATAAAAAAAGAATGTAACTTGTTCCTTCCTCCCTTAATCTAGACATAGTCATAGGGGTTTTTTTTATTACATCTTTTGATAACCTTTATATTTTTATATTCTGAGAGTTCAGTAAAGCCCCCTGGCTATGTTTGCTGTAATACTGAAGTATTTCATTTCTACTGAGCAAACAGTCAGCATTCTTTTAATGAGTGCTATATTTGAATGCCAGGCATCCATCTAAAACCTGTAGTTCAGGCAAGATCTCATCTATTTATCCCTTTTTGTCTCAATTTGGGCTTATCCAACAAGGAAATGGCATAGTAAATTTTGTATGAATGAGCAGCAAAACCCAGAATTCTCAAGAAGGTGTTTATTGTAAACTTCTTCCACATTGACCCTGTGTTTTTTAGAAAACTTACACAAACCCTCTGCCACGTGTTACCAATGTAGAAGGCCTCGTTATCATTATTTTGGTGTAACTGAGAGTTGAACTGGCATATAGGGAGCTTTCAAACAGTTAAATTTGCACCTAAGCAAATAATAAAGCAATACAAATAAAGCTAAGTTTAGAAGTGAATAAAGCTAGTTAAAAGAAGACTATTTTTTTTTCTTTTTCAGTAGCCCCTCTATATAGCAAATTTCACTATTATTCTCTTCATCCCAATTTTGGCAAGATACATCAGACTTTGAGGAAATTGTGGAACTGAAAATACGGTTTTAGCTGTATTTGTAACTGAATCTTACATTTTCAGCTGTAACCAAAAGATCTTACATTTTCAGCTGTAACCAAAAGGATGGCTTTCAAAAGCTGAGTAGGAAAAAGCATTCCTAAATAGGAGAAAGCGGGTCAAATTTTATTAATAAGTAGAACATTTCAATTAATAGAATTTTAATGAACTATGTATTTTTCTGCTACTTATCAGTGAACTTCAATGAATTTATAGGTAATTACAAGATTTCTTTTTTAATAAATTTAATTTTAATGGATGTAAAGTCAGGAAAATTTTCATATATACAGACTTCAAAAAATTCAAGATATTTGCATTATCATTCTTGCTGTAATTTAAAAGCAGGCAAATAAGTAAAGTACAATATAGATGATTAAGTGATACTATTTTAAAGTAAATTAGTACCATGCCTAAAAGAGCCAAAGAGTGAACCAACAGACCTACAAAAAGCTGAAAAACTGTAGCTGAAGGAAGCTGGAAGGAGTTAAACCAGTGACATTTGTGAGGCTTTGAAGGACCAGTCCTGTCATCCTAAATCGTGCTGGGTGAAATCCCCTCCTGGGATAGGACCAGCAGAAGGTCTGCAAATCATTTTTTTTAAAGTTTTTGGCACAAAGGTTATGCTCCTGTTTTGAAGACATAATGCAGCCCCTGGCTGATGCTTGGGCTTTGCGATGGACAGTGCCTGAGGGAGGAGTCTGCCCACAAACCACTGCCCTGGGCACTCAATGTCCTGATCAGTTGGTATTGGTTGACTTGGTAGCAATGACTGAACCCTCAATAGGATACATTTAGATAATTTTTTTTCTATTAGTGAAGAAAAATTTATCTGTAAGTGCTATCTGGTTTTGCCAAGGTAAATTCCAGTGTGCTAGAGACTGGTGCTTAACATATAGAGGTTTATAAAATGTATAAAAATACCTAGAAAGGTTCAGTAACAGCAAGGCCAAATTCAGCTGTAAAGTAACACCAGGGGCCACCCTGTTCCCACCTCTTTGGTTGTAATCTTCTGCAACACTGGAGTTGCACTCAATGCAATGCACTGTGCAGACAGCTCTCTGTTGTAGAAATCCCTAGATTCTGATTGTTCAAGGAGAAATAAACCAGACCAGAGAATGATCTTGATTTCAAACTTTTAAGCTGTCTGTATACTTAAGTCAAATGAAAGAGCATCTCTCACCAAGTAAACACACCCAACACATATACTCGCCCTCAATTACACCATTGAGGTTGTTCGTTTACTTGTTTAAAAGTCATTTCCCTTTTCCATGGATATTGCATTAGGACATCTGCTATGAGGAGAATTCAGATCTCTTCCCCTTTTTCCTGTCTCTTTGAACTATATTTTCATTAGAGCAATCCTGCTTCTAATAAGAGTGGAAGGAAAGTGAGATGAGAGAACAAATGGAGTGAAGTGTTAAAGCCAATCAAGTATAAACAAACTTTGGCTTAATAGCTTCCTATGAGCTGATCCTTAAAGCAAGAAAGTCAGCCTTGGGAGAGATGGAGGCTGAGGAAAGTAAAGTAAGCCTGGAGAACACACATTACACATTTCACAGTAATAATAATAATAATAAAAAAATAAAGCAGCCAAAAGAAGACAGATGCTTTCTGTTAACTGGATAATAAAACTACTTCTGATCTTCAAAAGTAGTGTTTAAGCAGCTAGGCATACCTGTCAGCTACCTATAAGCACAGAACAACCTTAAGATATTAACTGCATAACAAAACTGCCTGGAAAATGTGAGAAAGATAAAACACACTTTTTTGGGGGGGGGATGAGAAGGTCAGGGGGAAGCATTTTCTAAGGGAAATTTGTTGTCAGCAGAATTTCGGATAAATGTCTTTTCCCAACCATTTATTACAAATTGGAGTTTATTAGTCAACATTTAGTTCAATGAGTATCACAGCATAATGTAGCAAAAAAGTAGCTAAGCAGAATGTTGCTGGACACTAAAAAGCTCGTAGTTACACAAATATGCAAATTGTTAATATAGGTGCTAGATACACCCTGCTCTTTGAATTTGGACATGTTTGCCATTGTGTCATAGCCCCAATACCTGTCTGATGTCCACAGTGCTACACGTTTTCCTCAATCCTCGTAATTTGTCTTTATTGCTGCAGTTTATTATTTACTAACAGGCAGAGAACATTTTTTCCCCTATGTTGCCTTTATTTCCAGACCTCAAGGCCTGCTGTTTGTCATTTTGAATTCCAATCCAACAGCAGGTGTCAAGATTCAGATGTATATTATCTATGGGCAGGAGGATCAGCCCGTTTATGTGGCATCAGCTGAACCGAACCACTCCCTGTGCTGGCTGCATTTTAATATTTTTAATCTTGCTTTGGAAGGCATGCTATTTTGGTGAGCAACCAAATGCATTCAAAGCTGCACACAAGAGGAGATCTACAAATGGGTTTCTAAATCTAGGCTTCTATAAAATTAAAAAGCCAAACCAAAACAAAAAGCCACTTAAACACACATAACTGGAGAATCTATTAGGTCCAGTCCACCCACAACCATCTGGAGCACTAAGTTATCTGTTGGATTTATCCAAACAAAACTTTGGACAAAACATGAGCAGAAATGAGGTGAATAAGTTGAGCTGAAGTAATTTTTACATTAATCTTTTAAAATGTCCAAGGCCAAGAAGGCCAATTTTAAGAATTGCTGAATGATATTACCATAATAATGTGAAATAGACCATTTTAAAGGCAAAAAGCTGTTCCCACTGAAGTCAATAGCAAAATCTCACTGACTACAATAGTAGTGGGATTGGCCTGCGAAGTAGCAAACCATGTTTTAAAAAAATCAATACTTCAATTTTACAAGGTAATACGGATAACAGTATAGTTGCCTATTATCAGACCCCACAGTCTGTGGATTTTATCTCTCTAATAATGGCAAGGTTTAGCACCTATCTTATGAATCATTGAGAGGAAAGACACAAGCCATTTCAAAGCATTTCCCCTGCCCCAGCCGAGAAAGCTCTCCAGAGGCAGGATGCGCTGCACTGAGCGTGCCTCCATCAGCGCCGTGCAGCAAGGATTACTCTGAAATGAATGGCTGCCTCGCTCGGAAAGAAAAAATAGCATTAATCGCTGTGGATCTCGGTGTAGCGTTTGATGCCCAGGGCTTCCACTCCAGCCCTTCGTATGTGCCAACCACAGACAGAGATGCCCCGAAGTGGGTCAGGCTGTCGTCTCAAACCCCACCGATAAAAAAAACCACAAGCGACTTTTTTTATTTCGTATTTTCCTTTTCACGTTTCAAGCACTGCCGCGTTGTGATCCAAAATAGAGCTCTGTCCCATACGTTCATCTTTACGCCGAGGATATACACAGATCTTAACAGGTCTAGAGATAGACTTTGGGGAAGGGGGTTGAATTTTCCCTCTCTGGCCGCAGCAGGGCAGCCAGACCGCTGTGTGTTTATCCCCTCGAGTCCCCACCGCGGGGTCGCGGGGGTCCCTCCGCCGCGGGGCTCTCCGTGCGCCCCCGCCCGCCTGTGCCGGGAGCGGGGTGTCCCCCCGCGCCCCGGGTGCGGGCGGAGGCGCGGTGACCGTGACTCCATCGGACATAATGAGCGCGGCGGCTCGGCAGACATGTCCCTCACCCCTCCCCCTGCAGCCATATGGTGCCGTAAACAGCCGTGCGGGCACGGGGTTTTGTTGTTGTTGTGTGCGTGTCCCCCGCCCCTTCTCCCCGCGGGTGTCCCCAGGGTGCGGCCGGGGCTCCCCAGCGCCTCTCCCCGGGCGCGCCTCGCCGGGGACGGGACGGGGAACGGGGGCGGCTGCGGAGGGACCATCTGCCGGGGCCACCCCTCGGGGACCCGCGGCCCGGGGTCCCCCTGGGGAAGCAGCGCGGCCGCGACGCCAGCTGGGTGCGGGGGCTGTCCCGAGGGGCGCACAGCCCTCTCCCCGCTCCCAGCCCGGTGCCGGCTCCATTAATTGATTCAGGGCTCGGGCTCGCATTCAGGGCACGGGGGAGGGGGAGCGGGGAGAGGGTGCGGCTGTGCCGCCATCGCCTCCCCCCGCCTGTTCCTATGGAAACAGTGCAATACCTCCGGGACACACACACATACACGCACACACCCCCGCTCCTCGCTCCCACTCGCGGGCGGGGGGGCCCGGCCGGGCCCGGCCACCGCGCCCTCGGCAGCGCCGTTCCCATGGCGACGGGCTGCGGCAGCACCTGTGCGGCCGCCGCCGCCCCCTCGGCCCCGCTGCCCCCGCGCCTGCCGCATCCCGGGCGGAGCGCCTGTGCCAGCCCTCCGGGGAAAGGGCTGCGGGTGGCCGGGGCGAGGCGGGATTTTGTAAATCCGCGGTGGGCACGGACAGCCCCTGCGCAGCCCTCAGCCTGCACCCAGTGCGGGCAGGGAGTACTGGGAGCTAAAATAAAACATCGTCTCCGGTGTGTTTTCAGCGCAGCGAATGCCCCGTGCCTGCCCGGTGTGGTGGTTGCTGCAGGCACGGGCAGCATTACGCTGGAGATGGGTGGGTGATAGAATCATGGAATGTTAAGGATTGGAAGGGAACCTAAGGATCATCTACTCCCGACACCCCCTGCATGGGCAGGAACATTTCCCACTAGTCCAGGTTGCTCAAGGCCTTATCTAACCTGGCTTTGAACACTGCCAGGGTTGGGGCATCCCCAAACTCCCTGGGCAGCCTGTTCTATTGTCTCACCACCCTGACAGTAAAGAATTTCTTGCTAATACCTGACCTAAATTTCCCCTCGTTCAATTTGTACCCATTACTCCTTGTTCTGTCACTACAGTTCCTGATGAAGAGTGCCTCTCCAGCTTCCTTGTAGGCTCCCTTCAGATTCTGTGAGGTCTCCATGCAGCCTTCTCTTCTCCAGGCTGAGCAGCCCCAACTTCCTCAGCCTGTCTTTGTAGGGGAGGTGCTCCAGTCCTCTCTTACCAACTTCACAGCCCTCCTCTGGACTTGCTTGTGATGCCCACCTCTGTCTGAGGAGCTGTGTGGGCAGCCATGGATGGGTTTCAGTGCTAGCCAGCCCTGTTCCCGTGTTCCTGTGGATGGGTGCTGGTGTGCGTGTGCAGTGATAGAGCTGGTACCTATTTCATCGGGGCTGTCCTGGACACCTGCAGTGCACTTGCACCATGGCTGTGTAGCCTGCAGACAGCACAGGCCCCGGGAACCATCGGTTTGACTTAAGGAAGCCCTTGACTTTGGAAACAAGCGCCAGATTTCCTAAGAAAATTCACCGTGATGCCACACAAGACCCTGCTGGCAGGGCTGCACAGCATCATGGCAGCTACAAATACTTGCTGTAGATAGTGACGTGGTTGGTGTGACTTGAGGTGCAGTGAGTGGAAATAAAACCTTGTGCCATTGTCACTGCTGGTGTTCACTGATGCTTTCTGCTTTTTCCAGAACCCAGTACTTGAGACATGTCTTGCTACCAGCCTGGTGCTCTCTTACCACGTGCAGGTGGCTGTATGGTGTGTAGCATAGTACATAGTTACACCTCTTCCTGAAAAGTAGTGTTGCTCCATTTTTGGCGCTCAAAGTATTACACTGGCTGTTGTTACAGGCAGTAAAAACATTTGCATATGGTTATGGTAGGAAAACATGGACTTGGGCCCCTGACATGCAAATATTAATATGATATACTTTGAAGCCAGGTCTGTTCCTCTGAGGAAGACTTGTGAGTCCCCTCTGCCATGTAGCTGATGGGACAGCCCAGAAACTGGGGAGAGTGGGTAGAGAGGAGGAATGTCTTTAGCCCCAATTACTAGTGATGTAAAAGTTAAAAGCTAAGGCATCATTCAAAGAGGTTTCTCTTTTAACCATAACAAGAGAAAACTATTTTTTATCAGCTTCACTAAATGCTGGATTGTGTGGCATAGAACACAGCTGGAGGACTCCTTTTCTCTTTCATAGAATGCTTCTGGGATCTAAAAAGTTAGTAAAATATCTGACCAATAATACTATCACACATGAAAATAAAAATTTAATTCTTTCATGAAAAACTAACCACAAAACTGAATCTGTATCCTAAAGATGTCAATGTCAAAAAAGATCAGGACTCTTTCTTTTTCTTTATAGATATTAAAATATCGCAAAAATGGAGTCTTATCAACTGTTACAATTTCATTGTGAGTTCCACAGGGTTTGTAATTTTTTTTCTTTAAAAATCCCATCTCCAGTCAAATGCTCATGAAAATTCTACTTTTGTATTAAAAACACCCCTCACACAAAAATGCTTTAGCAGTCCCCACAGCTATGTAGAAGAGATTGTCTTAGCAACAACTCCCTGTCAGTTCTCAAAATCTCTCAAGGACCATGGATATTTCATTATCAGCCTTTTGACTGATGAGTATATAAAATGTGGGTGGTTAGTGTGGTTCTAGAGACTGTTGATTTATTAACCACGAATGGTCTTGCAGGCTCATGTTTGGGAATTTCCACTTTAAACTGCAAATGTCCCAAGTGGACCCTGTAGACTTAGAAACCAGGAAATTAAAAAAAAAAAGCAGGTTTTTTTCCTAAATTGTAAGATTTTTCAGGCCAATTAAGTGATTTTCCATACCCTATTTCATTAATTCAAATATCAGTTAAGTAATTATCCTTAAAACAAAGTGAGAAAATGAAGGATATAATTTGAGCAGAATCCTTTCAACATAATGCCTAGTAAGCTCTTTGAAAAAAATTCAGAAGGTGCTCAAAATAACAAAACCAGAGAAATTTAATTATAGAGATAGGAACACTGAATACATCTTAAATTATATAAAGCTCAGCCTCATAATAGGGGAGTCTAGAAGCTTCAGTTTCTGAAGTTTACAAATCAGATCGTGAAAGCTTAATATGAAAAAAACTGTGTGAGTATGCTGCGCCATAAAGCAAGATCTGGAGAAGGAGAGCATTCTAGCAAACTTGCTGAAGACCCTATTTCCCAGGTCCCATCTCACCTGGAGACATTCCTTCTGCTGCAACACAGCAGCACAGGAGGATCAAAAGTGAAAGCAACATCAATGCCATTATTTTTTGGCCTCTTAAAAGTAATAGGTTGACTTCTGTGGGACCAAAAATGCAAAATAAATTGCTATAGTAAGTACAGCAACAATAACTCACAAGAATTAATTCAGAGAATTGCTATAGCTTGAGTTATACGTAGCATCAGTTGAGTGGATCACATCACCACCCCCAGTTTGCCCAGCAGGTTGAGGGAAACGACTCCACCCCTCTACTCTGCTCTTGTGAGACCCCACCTGGAGGGCTGTGTCCCGGACTGCAGTCCTCAGCACAGAAAAGACATGGATCTGTTGTAGTGGGTCCAGAGGAGGGACACGAAGATGACTGGGGGGCTGGAGCACTTCTCCTACAAAGACAGGCTGAGAGAGTTGGGGTTGTTCAGCCTGGAAAAGAGAAAGCTCCAGGGAGAGTTTATTGCAGCCTTTCAGTACTTGAAGGGTGCTGAGAGGAAAGATGGACAGAGAGTTTTCACTGAAGCCTGTTGCGACAGAACAAGGAGTAATCATTTTAAACTGAAAAGGTAGATTTAGACTGGACAGAAGGAAGAGATTTTTTACAATGAGGTGTGAGGCACTGGAACAGGTTGCCCAGGGCAGTGTGAGTGTCCCGTCCCCAGAAGTGTTCAGGGCCAGGTTGTATGAGGGTTTGAGCAACTTGATCTGGTAGAAGGTATCCCTGTCCATGGAAGGGAGGTTGGAATTAGAGTATCTTTAAGGTCCTTTCCAACACAAATCATTCTGTGGTTCTATGATTCTGTCTCTGTAACTCATGATGCTCTGTACAACAGGTCTGGGAAGGATGGAAGCAAACAATAGGATGCTCAACTGTCCACTGTTGTCTTAACAGATTTTTTTTATTTCAGTGAATATGCAGGCTGAAACATACACTGAATGGAGGAGGAATGCCTATAAGCTATGAACAGAAACAAGGAGACAAAAAAAAAATAAAGGGGGAGAAAAAAGGGAGCATCTAAACAGAAAATCTAGTAGGAAAAAATGAAATGGAGCAATGCTTTTTGCATCAACATCCAAAACCTGAGTGAGATACAAAAAGATTTTTTTTTGGGTATCATCAGAAATCCTAAAATGTATTTGTCAAAACAAAATCGAGGAAAAAAGTATTCCTGACCCCCGGGGGAGAGTGTAATGATGGCATTGTGTTGTGAAGTCCTCTCAGGTGACAGGTTACTGTTAAAAATGACTGAACAAGATGGGAAATGGGCAGTAGTGGGAAATAGATAGATGGGATAAAACCCCAGATACAGAAAGAAACCCCATCCTAAACTCATTGTATCAGCTGGTGACAGCTACCTCAAAGGTCTGTTCATTTTTCCTAGGCTACATTTAGCAGCTTGCCATGCCAGTAAAGTACAGTTGAATCAAATTGAATTTAATTTCATGTATACCCCTACATGAAAAACAAGCACACATATTTACCAGATGTGCAGCTGTGCCTGTCGTCTCCCCAGAAAACAAATTTCAGGATACATGCAGAATACCCCCAATGAGAAGTTATGCTAGAAATTATTTGATTTGATGGGAAATTACTGTGTCATTTCCTTTTTAAGGCTGTAGCACACAAAATACAGTGCCGTAATAGGCTATTTGCACAGAACAGAACAGGGCTTGCCTGTATGGTCTTTTTAAATCTTCTTGGTGATCCATGCTGGTTTGGCAGTTGTGGACATACAATTTTGAATTTAGAGTTTTCCTGCAACTGGCCTTGTATGTGGTTTGGGTGGCAGATGTGATTTGTCAATAAAGTAATAACATATTTCTCTTAGAGCAGGCAAGGCTTAAATGATGTAGATGAAGTACATACTCAGTCCTCACAGCTGACTCTGTTGGTGCAAGTGCATCAAAGCCTTTTCAGTCATTTTGGAGTGAGTGGCTGCTATGAAGTGCAAGTAAATGAGTGGGTGCAATATATTTACGAAGAGAGACGTGACACAAGAATTTCTACTACACTGGTGTCCTTGGTTTTACTAAATGTTTCACAAAACGTGATCTCCTGCAGTGTGTCTTGGGAAATGTAGTCCAGGAAGACTGAAAACTAACATAAGGAAATGGCAAAAGTTTGAGACAACCAAATTGCAGCTTCTTGTAGGTATAGCAGTATATCAGAAGATGCAGTTTAATGTTGAATTGATGCATAAAGAAAAAAAAAAAGCATTTGAAAATTCAGTCCTTGTTAATGTTTTGTTCAGCGGAATAAAAATGTTGCTGTTCATGTTGTCAGCAAGATGAAAACAGATGTTGGCTTTCCTTGTGAGATAAATTTGAAGCTTTATAACCTTAGCCTCTGATGTGTATGTGAGATTGTGATCTCTGCACTTGCTGAGGAATGAAAAGTGATGCTGATGTGTCCCTAGTCCTTTGCAGGCAGAGCATCATTTTTGAGAGAATAGGACAATTTGGAAGATCGAGCCATAGTTTATTAAAATCAATGTTACCCTGAGATTAGCTCTGTTGGTTAGAGCATGCTGTTAATATCTCCAGGGTTGTGGGTGTGATTCCTGTAGGGGCCATTCACTTCAGAGTTGAACTTGATGATCCTTGTGGGTGCCTTCCGACTCAGAATATTTTGTGATTCTTCCGTGGGATTTTAAATTATGCTATTATTTGTGAAGAAAGAATGTGCTGAGTGCCTTGCAAGGGAAGCTATTTTTGGTAGGAGATGAAATTGGGCTCCTGGAATTGGGAGATGATAAGCTGGAAACAAGGCAGTGACATGACAAAGCCTTAGGGAGGTGATCACCTATTTCTCACTGCCACCAAGAGGCCCTTGCTAACTCCTTCTTAGCAGATATGATCTAGTGTGACAGAGGAACTTTATTCTGCAATGAGTCCTAGAGAGGGTTAGTGTCGTGCCTATGTTCCAAGTGAACAGAACTAAGAAACAGCAACACAGCAGTCTGCAAAGCTTTTGTGGCAGGCTCTTGGCACAGGCTCAGCCAAAGTTTCTGTGTTTACCTCTACCAGTCTGTAAAATAGTGTCTCAGAGGCAGTGATGAAACCTGTCTCAGATGAGTCATTTATGAGAAGACAAGAAAGTACATCATGAGCAAGAGAAGACAGTCCCTTTTTCTGTCGGGGTGGACTAAGCGACCATCTGATTTTTCTTTCATCTCTCCCTGATTTTCTATGGTACTTTCAAGTACTATCAAGAGATCCCATATGACATTGCAAGCTAAACTGTCGATTACAACCAGCTCTGGGTTGGATGGCACATCCGTCAGTCAAGCTGTACACATCATGTGAATGTCATGAGAGGAAGAGAACTTTATTGTTATTACTGAAGGCATCCAAGTGCTGTGTCCCATTAACTTAATGCAGCCAATATACACAGAGAAGTGAGAGAACGCCCAGGTCACTTAGTCCTGGTGTATTACGGTTTTGCTACAGTTTGAACACAGTAGTTTAAACTAAGATATTGGGAGATCGATCACCAAATTCTCGGGAACTTCATGAATAGTATAATCATCATACTGTGTTTAATACGTAATTGAATTCTAATCCTGTGTTTCAACTCTTCTTCCTGTTCTTACAAACAGCTGAGAAACATAAACTTTATTCTTTTTATAGAAAGAGAGAAAGTTTAAGTAAGGATACATGTTCATGGAGAATGGTTAATATAGTGTTTGGTTCATGTTTTGAGCACAGAATTGTGCTATTAATTACAAAGCTTTGTATAGTTTGCATATTAACCATTGTAGGTATGACAAAATAAGCATGAATTTTATTAGACAGAACAGACTATTTCATCTGCATCTTTCCTTTTCTTTCATCAGCTGTACTATATGTATACTTATATGATAGGATATTATATTAAATATGTATTATATATATTTACATGCAAAACAATAATATTTGGTAGTAAATTCATGGGCGTGCCTGGATTAAGGCAGAGACTGGCAAACATCTCATTAATAGGGAGTCTTCAACTTGCAAATACTCTGATTTCCTGTCTTTTATAATGCATAACATGCTGAACAAATCTGGTTACCTACTTATTCAAAACACCAGTTTTTGCAGTACTGTTGAGGCAATAATGGTCCCCTTCATTATTTGGCTGTTCCTTTAATTCTGTTAGAAAAAGAATTGGGCTGGTGGGCAGCATCATTAGTGATCAGAAGTGGGATGTACCTCTTATCTACACTAAAAAAATATTAGGTAGGTAATATTTATGAAAAATGAGGAAGCCGAATTTACTAAATATAACAGCATTTGCAAAGTCAGTGTTGTAGTTACCATTGTTTTGAACTGTTTGCTGCTCAGGCGTGCTCCTAATTTTATGCAGGAAAAGTTCTGAGTAAAATTTGTATAACTGAATATCTAACCTCTTTCTACTGTGAATTTACAGTCCAGACATTGTCCATTTCAGTTTCAGAGCAACATAATAAAGGAAAACGGTTCCATTTACTCTCCCATTTAATAACTGATGGTAGATGTGCATATAAGATAAGACTGCAAAACATTTTAAAGAAAATTCACACAGAGGATTTTAGATACAGGCTTTTGAAGAAGGCCACTGCTATACAGTAAAGGTCTGAACGAGGGACACGCAGACATGAAGTCATGGAATTTCAATCCCAGTGGCACAACTGACACAGATTTTGATTTCCAGCCCTCTGATGAGTGTTGGTGGCTGAGCATGCCTGAGAGAACATGCACACAGTCCCTGTGGAAATTGTTAGCCATGAATCTGTTTAAGTCCTGGAAAAAGTGTTTGGACTGCATAAGGAGCTGCAGATGGAATGAGAGAGGAGCAAGGGGGAGAAAAACTGAAAGGAGCCGGGAAAACGCGCTTTATCTTCCTGTTTTTGTAGAAGAACCAATGTCACTCCCACAAACATTTAAGTAGGGTATTCTTGCTGCTTTAAGAAAGGCAAGAAAGACTTTGGTTTGTAAAGTGCTTATTGCAAGTTTGATATATCTTGTTTAGAGAAAAACTGAGTTAACTGAGTCTTCAAAGATGTTCAGGGGACTGTTTGAGGTCATTGTATCCTTGTAGTGCATAACCCTATGGGCCAAATAGAGTTTAGTGGGCTTTCATGAAGGCCCATCATATGTAACATTAGCAAGTGTTTTCTGTTACACCAACAGCTTCAATGTATATCTGATACAGGAGAGTTTTCCTTCTAAAGGACATTACTAAAAGGATTCGCCAGGGCTCCCTTTCTCAATCAGCGCCACCATTTTTCTCCAAGATTCTTTTTATATCTATTTCATTTACATCAGTGTAACAAAAATTAGTTGGCAAGGTGAAACTGTAGATCAGTGTTGAAAATTTCTCCTAAGCAAAGTCTGGCTAATATTGACTTCAGTGTACAGTAGCAGCATGTTTGTGCTGAATGGTGGTATGAACTCCCCATCTGCAGATGTCAGCTTCCGAACTATCACGCTGGTCAGGACTGAACATATGGTGGAGTAGTGTTTTTCAAAACTTGGTTCTGCTGGCAAGGATTGGCCTCTTCATGCTGTAGACTTTGTTTATGGTTGAGGAAGGGAGGAAGAAGAAAAGGAAAAAAAGTGGTGTAAATAATCTGACTATCTGCAACAGTGCTTCCTCACAGAAACACAAGATTTTTGCATCTGGCACTTGTTCTTGCCTAGGTTACCCAGGAGAGAAAAGTGTCACAGGAGTGAAAAAAGTGATAGAATTGGGGAAATGTAATTTAATTAAAGGAAAACTCAACAAGAAAGTTATTGAAGAGCATCACATGAGCCTGCTGGGGTAATTTCATAAAACCTGATCTGTGCACACACACATACAAATATTAACAAAACTAATAAAAAAAGATGAATATTCGTTATTTACCAATTAATTTAGTTTGATGATATTTTTGAGGGTACTAGCCCTCCCTCAGGTCTGAGGGAGGATGAAAAAACTGCTGGTTTTTTCCTGTCTTTTTGGAAGGATAATGTTTACACCCCTCCATGATGAATTTTCCTGAAGAACATGGTTAGATATTTGGCTTATGGCATTGCTGGCTACACCAAAAACTTATTGCAAATCTCTGACACGATACTTACTACTTTTGTCTCAAACCTGGTAGAGAGATTGTGTATCCAATGTTTTGCCTGATTTTTCTGGGTACTGTGCTGCTTCGTCTAAGAACAGACCCTAATCCCTACGGTTCCTACTTTGCTTATGTTTGTACGTCCTCAGGGCTGGCACACCCCTGCTGCTGCTGAGACCCATGCAGGTGGAAGTCAGTGATCCTGCATTCTGCTTGTTCTGATATGACTGCTGAGTCCCCAGTGGCCTCTGTCCCTGGTCAGGTAACATTACCTGTGCAATTACAGAGAGCCCCTTCATAATCCTTGCTCATTTGTCCTTGCAGAAATCTAGAGGGATCTCCATTAGAGGCTGTTAATTTGTACTCCAGGAATGTTTAGTCTGGGAAGTACCTCTTTGCTCCCTGCAAGAAGCAGCTTTTATCCAGTGTGGGAAGTATGTTGGTAATGTGGTCAGAGAACCAGTGGAACACGCGTGGAACATGGGTGCCCTGGAGACTCCTGTCCCCTTTGGCACTGGAGCTGGGGACAGTTGTCATTATTCTGCACTTGGCCTTGCAGGTGAGGCTGCTGAGCCAGTGCTTAGGCAGCCTCAGCACCAGAGCTTTGTACGGGTTCATACCATAAGCTGCCTGTACAGCACCAGTGCAGCTTAAAATCTGATCCCCAGTGTCTTTACTGATGATGCTAATGAGGTTACCAATTAATGGCACCTAATGGGCTGTTGTAGCAGTGGTTTTGGTGATGGAGACAGCTGTCCTCTGGGAGCTGTGCTGAGACCATGAACTGATTTTGTATAAGCAAGTGAACAGCTGTTGCAGAGACATCAGTGGGAGCGATTAGGTCACACGTTTCATCTCCGTGCCACCCCAGGGCTGTTCCTTGCCATAGGCAACAGGTGAAAGGAGGAAGCCACTTTAAGGGACAAAAGCCTTTGCTGGAGTTGCACGCAGAGACCTAGACACAAAAACACTCTTTCCCATCAGAAGTCCTCTGATTTATCCTCTTTCCCTGACTTTTTGAAATATTTTACCAATTAACTAGGGTTTTGAAGCAATTTTTTTATTTAGACGTTTTGTCACTGAGCAGTGTTGATCCGTGGTGTGGTATGCTCTTGGCCCTTTACTGCAGTATGTAACACTTGGCACTTGCATTTCACATTATGTATTAAAAAAGTTCTGTCTGCCAACAGCCTTGCATCAGAGGCTTATGAGTATTTGGAACATAATTTAAAAAAATATATATTTAATATGTTTAATTTCACAGGCAGCACTTTGGGGTAATGAGTTCTTATTATTTAAGCTTCACTTTAGTGTTAGGTTACTTTTGGTGTACAGTAGTTGCATTTCATCAGTCTGAAAAAAGGTGGCATTATAGATCTACATTGCATTCCCCTAGTGCTTGAATACCTGTAAAGTATAGCACACTTTAAATTATAATTGAGCAATTGTTCATTTTTGAAGCATGACGGGAATGTTAAGAGTTAGCATTTAATTAGTAGCTTGCCCATTTCTTTTGCTGAGCTGATGACAATACCAGATCCCATAATTTAGGAAAAAGCCCCAAACATACTAAGCAGGCCCACACTAGGATTCACACCTATTCATTTTAAAATCCCCTACAGTCAAAAATATTTGAGGAGAATAAGTTGGTTTATCCTTGTACCCTTATTTGGGAAAAGCAAATTTTTCATGCTCAGCAGAGATACAAAGAACTGTCTATCCTGAGACTAAAATAAAACTAAGTTTTGTATTATAATTGCTACTAACTTTTGGAAACAATGTTTCATGGAAATCACTGTACAGTGTGCTGATCTGTTGGAGTGGGAAGTTGAAGTCCCCTCCCTTTAAAACACTCACCAGGAGTAGCTGACCCTTCCAGATTAGCTGGGAGATTGAAAAGGCAGTTCCCCCACCAAGCATTTAGCTTGGCATTGCAGTCTTCTCTGGAAAAGTCCTGGAGTAACTGTTTACAGCTTGGCAGATATAATTATCAGATAAAATGTGTGAAGAGTAGGAAGACGAAAAAGACAATGTCATTTCAGTATTAATACACTTAGTGGACACTTGTGCTACAGTGACTTGTTATCCTTTAATTTTTTTACTTAGTCTGATGGTGTGTTTACAGTTTTTTCAACAGCTGAAGGAATCTGTACACAGAAAGATTTCCTTCAGCCTCAGAATATCTGTACCTTCTTTGAAACTTTTTTAGTGTCTTAGGAGAAATCTTACAGTTATCTTAATATTTACCTCTATGTTCAGTTTTACTTTCAGTAAAAGAATAAAATGTTACTTTAATGGGATGAATTTTCACACACTTTCATCTTGTTTCGTGGTAGAACTGAAATGATGATAGCTTTTTAAGCTTAAAAACTGCAATTTCTTAGAATACACAGGATTACAGAAAATTCTGGTAGAAGGTCCTTATACCTAGATGGATCCTTTAATGAGTTATGAAGAAGGAATACATGCATTAAAACTTTGGTCACGAATGTGACTTTAAACAAAAAACTTCAGTTAGATTTGTCTGTGTTAAACTTTTCTCTGTTCAGTTACCCTTGATGTCCAAGCTAGGTTTATTAGCTCTCAGCTGCTTACCAAACAGGGAGTTTGAAGAGGGCAAGTGGAGTGTGCTGGATGTTCCCAGAACTGTCATGAATATTTTCAAAAAAAATAGACTTCAAAGTCAAAACTTAATTCTTTCTAATAGAATACTAACCCGTTAGAAAAGAGACAGCATCCTTCAGGGAACAGGAAATAATACAATCTGGTTATCAAAAAAAGAAATAGTTACTGCTTCTCTTTTGAAATATAAGCTTCAGAAAAAACTCTTCAAACTTCCTATGATCAGAAATTATTTTTGAGACAATTTTTCAAAATTAAGAATTCATAGGTAAATTATAGTTAAGTTCAAGTTAATTAAAAAATGTAATTCAAGAAATTGCTTTCTTTTTTCAATTTGCAGATTTTTTTTTATTACTATTATTATAAATTGACCATAAGTTTTCAGCTTTGAAATGCAAACTGCCACTTCCCTGCAGGTGTTACATGTGCTCTTCCTCTCTTTCTGTCCAATTCTAACTTTGGTTTGATTGGAATTGTCACATATATTTCACTCAATATGATGCATGTAGTGCCTGGGTTCCTTTTTCCTGTACTAAATACACCAACTCTATAAACAGGGAGTAGGCAGAATAGAGTATTAATTTGCTTTCTCTGTCAAAAAATTAAAGAAAAAAGGCCAGCTGAAATCAGACTGCATGTAATGATGGAAGCATCATCTGTTGTTTTAACAGGCTAAGTAGGCAGGAGTTTGCTAGAGAGGGAGGAATGTAGAAGGAGTAATATGGCAAATATGGTCTCTGTTTCAGAATAAGTGTTTGTTCAGCTCCTTTCTGATCTCCTGAGTCACACCGGGGCCATGTGTGTCCCTGAGCTAGACAGTTAAGTATCTTTCTCATAGGTTTGGGTAATGTTCATCACAACATGTGTGTGTGAAAAATCCTATTTTGTTGTCTTATTAAGGAAGCCATGGCTGCATTTGCACTGGCATTTTCGTTTGGAAGATGAGTGTGTCTTTGAAACAAAGCTCTGGACCGTGCTTGCTGGGCTTTGTTTCACAGTGCGATATTTTTTCAGTGTATAAACAGATTCCTTCCAGTGAAAGAAAAGTGGCTTTTGATAGACAGGAACGTGCTGGGTTGTGACCACAAGTGTGTGTCCATTGCAGAGGTCCAGGTCAGAGATAGCCTGAAATACTTATGGTGTGGCGTGAGCTCCTTGGTATCAAGTGCTTTGCTCCACAGATGTGCTGCTCCTGCGGTGCCCCGCTTGCTGATGGAGATACAGCTCGTGGTGTTTGGTTAGCCTGCTGCTACAGACTTCACAAACAGTGAAGTGTGACCCAGCTTCTGACCCGCTTTTGTTCAGAAGGTTTGTGTAAATGTTTAAACATCAAAGGAAAAAAATAATCAGGTGTTAGTGTGCTGAGGGAAAAGGGTATTCAGACCTCAGTTAAGAGGCTAGTCTTAGCTGTGAAGAGTGAACTGCAACCAGAGTTCTGCCTGTCCTGTGTTCCTCACTGGGGTCTCCTGCCATTCCTTCAAGGCTCTGAGTGCAGGCATCTTTTTGAAATTACCTCTGGTTTCCCATGTCCATGCTTGTTTTTGGTAGGAAGTGCAAGAGTCAGTACATGCACTCCATGTTTTATTTCAAATCTCTTCTGCACTCTTACAGAGGATGATAGTCTGCCTTTCGCAGAATCACAGGGTGGGTCAGGATGGCAGGGATGACTGTGGCCATCTGGGCCAACCTCCCTGCTCAAGCAGGATCATCCTAGAGCACATGGCACAGGATTGCATCCAGACAGTTCTTGAGTATCTCCAGTGAGGGAGACTCCCCAGCCTCTCTGAGTAACCTGTTCCAGTGCACAATCACTGCACAGTAAAGAAGTTCCTCCTCATATTCAGGTGGAACTTCCTGTGCATCAGTTTCTGCCTGTTGCCATCCATACACACTTCTGAAGAAAGATGAGAAAGAAAAGTTTTTGCCTTTCTTTCGTATGGAAAGAGCACCAAATATTTATCTCAGAGACCACTGGCCAGGTTATTATGCATTCATGCCAAAGGAACCTCTGAAGATACCTTTGAAAATATTTTGTATATAATGAAATAGTCTCTGGGCCTATTTTACTGTGTTTCAAGGAAAGAAAGGTGACAGACAGTTTGGCAAGTTGAGTTTCACAATCCATTCTTTCTGCTTGCTAGGGCTTAGTTTGAGGGAGCTAGTGATCCACACCAGGTGATGGCCTCACGTGAAAAGACTCAGTAGGACAGCCCTTTTGGGTGGGATATTTTAGACTTATATGGCACCCAGAATTCACCCCTTACTGTTTATGGACAGCGATTTGGCTTTGGTGCTTTCCCCGTCATCTGGAACAGTTCAAGAGATAGAGGAGAAAGGGACTTCTGCTCAGTATTGATTTTGTTTATTGGTTGTTTTGAACTCCCCCATCAAGCCAGTAAAAGGGCTTTTTCTCACCTACAGCTTTCATAATACATCAAAACTCTGTGTCTGTTGTTTAGTTTAAGTCTCTCATCTCAAAGGGCAAATTAATTTGCCATTTTACTTCACTTTATTATTTTTATTTTCATGATCTATGTCTACCATTAGTTTGACTCATTGCTGCCATGTCCTACCTTATTTGTTTAGTCCTTGTAGTGTGTGTTTCTCTAAAGGGAGAACTTGTCAGCTGGAAATGGTTCTGGTGTGTATCTGTTTTAATGTAACTCTGATTTTTCCTGTCTCCATCTGCTGGTAAAACATGAGATTTGTTGTTCAAACATGATATAACGAGAAACAGAAACTGTAAATTGCAAATAATAAATATTCCTTTTGCTATTATAGGCACTTTCCATTTGGAACTGGATAGAAATGATCAGTTTATTTATTTTAGGCTGCTTTATAATAGCTACCAAGTACTATTAACTTTTGCTCTTTTGTGGATTTTAACTTTGCTGACAGGAATGAGTCAGATATTCAAATGGGTGTACTAATAACCTGGGAGTTCAAATACATGGGCTGATTAAAGTAATTTGTTCATTTCTATGGGAGTAAGAGGCATTCTAAAATGGTCATCCCTATTTTTAAATATTAATATTTTTTACAGTTACTGAACAAGCAGATAAAGGAAATAATGTACAATAGGATTTTCAGTCTGTTCATTTGTTTTGACTTATTTCTGCAGACAGATATATAGGGTTCATGTTATACATCAACTACCATTGCTTCCTCCTAACACTTTCAATACAAAATTTTCCTATCTTGAACCCAGAGGGAGTGAAACATCTACATACAGTCATGTCAGGAGCTCATTATGCACGAACTAACAATGCGTAGGGCTATGAGCAAGACTTTTTGTTTATCCGGGGTATGGTGTTTCCGTCAGCAAAAGACTTTTCTTCTCATCCAGGGGAAATTCAAAATGTGGTACAAGTCAGCAGAGGTGTGGGGACATAAATGAGCTTTAACTGTGCTGTTGTCTGATCTGGTTATATGAGAAGAATGTTGCACATCATATTTCTGCATTTAAAGCCATCTTAGATTTATATGTGATTTATATTAGGCAATGAAATATTTAGGTGCATTGTTATTTGCATCTGCTCCTAATGTTTTGTAGGTGCTTCTGGCTCTGATGCTTTTACAACAGAGGTTTTTATAGACCTGAACATTTTCTATAAAACTACCAACCAAGACGTTCCTTTTATTTTCTATCTCTGTCTATCATGTCTTTATAGGAATATTTTTCAAATGCTGTCAAGATGCTGATAGTTATATTCATTCACAAAGCAAGAGGGTGTTTTATGAGACCTATTTCCTCCCAGAAATTTCAACAGGAGATGGGGCAACTATTCTCAAGCAAGGAATTACAAGCACTTTTGTTTCAGTGGCATTAATTTTAATGGCTTGTATGAATTTTTTTTCTCCTCTGCAAAGTAACTATAAAAATGACAACCTTTCATTTAATAGATATTTTTGCTGCCTTAAGAGTTTTATCTATTCACTTTACTGGCAAACTTTCTTCCTTTCTTTACTCTGACAAACCCTGTAGATTCAACCTCAATAAGAGACACTGCCTGTCTCCCCAAGCATCCTGGTTCAAAGGGATCCTTAGCACATTCTGAGAGGTGCACAAATCTCTGTAAAATTCACTTCTGTCCAGAAATTTATTCTTTGTCTAGATATCTAAAAACAAACAAGCGAACAACTTTAATCTCAGAGTACAAATGGATTTTGTAGTGCTGAAAATGCAAAGAAACGTTTCTTTATTTGTGTCCTACGAACATAGGAAGATCTCTGGATATACATAAAACCGAGAGTAAGCAGGAAAAACTGTAATGCAAAGAGTAAAATGAAATAACATCTCACTGATAGAGATTGAAACCATTCCAGCAGCTGTCAGGATGAATGTATTTTGTCAGTGTCTGTCACACTGCTGGCCAGAGAGGCATCTGAGACAACTGGTTTAGGACAGGGCATGGCACACCTCAGTGGTGGCTGAAAGGAGAGGCATGAAACTCAGCCTAAAAGATTTAAGAGTCTAAGTCCAATGCTGGAAGTGAAGCATTCAGTGAGGCCTTCCATTCCTAAGTAGTTTTTGAAAGTGAGGCTTGGACTCTTTCCATGCTGAATAAAAATCCTAAAAATACCTCAGTGATTTATAAATGTCCTCCTTGCTATTCCGGAGTTGTTAGTGGCCAAGTCACTTTGAAAGTGGTATTTAGGCTTCCTAGAGTTATCAAGAAGAAACTCAATTAATATCTAGTCTGTCCAAGACAGGATTTACTCATATTATCCCTGACAGATACTTGCCTAACATGGTCGCAAAATCCTTCTGTGACATACATCCCACAGCCTCCCCAGGCAAAATATTACTGTACTTGACTATCCACATCAATAGTAAGTTTTTCCAAATATCTGATGTAAATCTCCCGTGCTGTGGTTTAAGCCTATTACTTGTCCTGTCCCTTGTGGACATTTCATAGCCTTTCAGTCATGGGAATAACATTACGATGCATTCTCTCATTCAGTTTTTTTTTAGCTTTAGTTGAGGCTAACAAAACTGTCCCCTTAGGCACTGTGAAAATTTTTACCCAAAGCCAGCTTATAGAGCAGAGCTGCTTTGTTAATGCCTTTATCAAATAGCAATTTCAGGATAAAAGTGTAGTGTAATGGCATATGGCAGGAAAGCCTGATACAACTGCGTCCACTTCAGAGACTTCATGGTTTAAATGGAGATTTGAGGTTTTATCATTTGCCCAGCTTTTTACCTATTGGCAGGTCAGTATGGAATATCAAAAGCATCAGTAAGTAGCTACCTTATTCAAATTACTCATCTGGTGTATTGCTTCTGCAGCTGAGGCTTACATCTCTGTACAGCGTTGCGTGTTGCCGGATGAACTGAACAGCTCGCTCACAGCAACTTGGCACCTTCTGCAGCACTGCAGGTGTTCTGAATCAAGGTCTGCCTTATTGTCTTAGGCAGCACCAAACAGGATGAAGCCAACTTAGTCATGTCCAGGTTCCACTAGATAAAATTACAGATGTAGATATTGAGTTATAGCCCTGTCTTCCTCTGAAGCAGTTTCTACTCCGTTTAAACAATTTCTTTCCTACCCTTTTTGACTGAAAAGGTTTGGAAAGTTTGTATTCATTTTCTAGCACTTCAATTAGGAGTCATGACAATTTGTGCAGACTTTACTTCTGTGTATTTTTAGAAGTAATATCAGTGCTTATTGTTTTAGTCAGCTGCATGGAGAAATGCCCCTTCAAGAGCACCCCCAGATCATACCTGGCAACCTTTGGGTGTCTGTGTCTGGGGAGGGAGGTAGGAGGACCATTAGAGAGAGCACTGCGCACTATGGCCACCAAAAGCAGCAAAATGAGTTTCATTTTTGAGTTTCTTCTTTGAATGTATTCATAATGTTTGCATGTGTCAGCTCTGCTGAGGTGGCATCTCAGGTTTTAAATTAATATTGTTGTAATGCATTTCTTTTTAATTAAAAAAGAGAGCTCCCTCGTAGGAAATTTCATAAAACAAAACTCATTAGTAATAAACAGATTAAATCTTTCTCAGTTAATCAACACTATAAACTTCTGAGTATTCGGAGAGCAGTGTGAGATAACACTGTCGTCATAATAAGAGTGATTGAAATCATCAGGGATCCCACTGTGCTGTTTGGGTGGTGAGAAAATAATGATTGAAGATGGGCCCCCCTACAGCGCTCACATGTGAATTCCCCTAAAGATTAAAGCTGCAAAGACCTGAATTTGATGTTGGTCCTATCTCTAAAGCAATTTTTTTTTTTAAATAGTAGAAAATGGTGGTGGGTAGTACCAAGCAAATTCTTAATGATGCTTAAACCAATACCTGTCACAATGCCACAAAGTTTTTGAGCTGGTGGTCAGTGACCGATCATGAGCTACGAGCTAGCTTCACAGCTTTCTCAGAGCAACTGTTCCCAGCTGAGCTGAGGCTTTAACCTGTGGCGGAGACTGCCCTGCAAATTCCTCATCTTGTTACACCCTGAATCCTCAATACAGTCATTTCCATCAGAACTGTGGCAGTGCTCTCATTGCACATGTGCTGGGGTTCTGCCTGGGTCCAGCTGTCTCCTGGGGATAAAGAACATGGTGGAAGAGACCACGTAGCTTTGGGCAGGGATCTCTCTGAAGAATGTTGGGCATACTGGAGCAGGACAGGGTGTAACCTGTCTGGCTGGTAGTGCATCAACACCTCCTAGACCTCTATCACTTGGATTAATGCATGTTTAGAAGGTTATGCTATAAAGGTATTGACATTTTCTCCATTGCTACTAGGAACATGTCAGAGGTCCTCTATGTCACCCTGGGGGGTTCTTTGGAGCCGTTGGGATTATCTAGGTTCTTTCTTCAAAATATATGAAAAATTGAAGTGGGCTGGAATAAAAATAGGGGGAGTGAGAAAAATGGATCATGTTTGTCCACATACAGCAAACTTAGTGGAGTGTGTTAACAAGGAATTATGATCGGGGGACAGCAAGTGGGAGTCATACATAATTATTACCTTTTAGTTTCTCATCTTTTGTTTTTATTCGGTCACTGAAGCCATAATTGCATGTATTTTGTCATAGAAGTGCCCATGTAAATCAGTTTTGTTGTGGCATGAATTACATGATCAGTAATGGTGTTATAAAATATATTAAGTTTGGAACAGCCTTATTGCTTAAAATACACAGTGAATGTTAGGTTATGCTGCTGCCTCCAAAGATCTAAATTCGAATACAGTGTTGGAGTGCAAGGGAATTGGCCATTCTTATTTCATTCTTCATATATTGATGTTGTATTACAAAATTCAGCCTGCTTGATAGATGTCTATTCTGGAAAAACAAGAGTCCCAGTTCCTGCCCCTGCATTAGAACTCTGTCCATAGGCAGCTGTAAAACAAACAAAACCTCGTGTGGGTGGTTCTGTTAAAAAGGCGGGAACTGAACTGCCCTGGTTAAATTCAGAGATATTGGGGACTGTTTCTTTTTAGAAGCCTTTAGCTATCATGACACTATCACTTTTGAAAATCAGATGCTAGGTGTTCTCACTTTTCTGTCACTTCTTCCAGCCGGATGTCTGTGTGCAAAAGTAGAAAATTTTAACAACATCCCTTTCTTTTCCTCATGTTGTGGTATGTCCTCATGGAGTATGTCTTCAAGCAATTTTTGCAGGGGCAAATTGTTTGTAACAACTTCCTTCGTGTTCATAATTACAGTCAGCTCTTTGAGTTAAAACCTTTTATTAAATACCTTTGTGAAATGCTAGACACAGATTTACTGGGAAGGGAGTGTGAGAATAAAAGAACTGTTGCATCCTTACTAACAACCACATAATGCATTTTTGTGCCACGTCTTTGGGACTGCTTCTGCCTTTGAATTGTGTCTGTGCATTTAGAGAAAGAAGCACAGATACTTTTTGTTTTGTTTTTTTAAATATTTAAAAAAATACTGGAGTGGAAGATCACTTCCTATTAAGAGGCCAAATGCCCTGGTTTGGCAAAATGGACTGCTTGCAGTGATCCTTGTGATCACACAGCTTTCCTACAATACTGTGTCTGTAGGGTGGGTGATCTTCAGATATTAATGGAAGGGTCTTTAACTCTCTTCTAAAAAAGGACAATGTGTCTTATGATTATCACAATTTATCTATTCATCTTGTCTCCCTTACTTTTTCTGTTCTCTTTTTTATTCTTTTCCCTTTGCAGGATGGAGTAGGTGTAGATGAGAAGCTGTCTTTACGGCGGGTGGCCGTCGTAGAAGATTTCTTTGACATTATCTATTCCATGCATGTTGAAACTGGGCCTAATGGAGAACAAATCAGAAAACATGCTGGACAAAAGAGAACGTATAAAGCAGTAAGTAAAAAAACCAACTAGAAGTGAACATGAGTCTTTAAAAATGTGAGTTATTTGGGCTTAGTCACATGGCATGAGATTTGTGGGTTTTTTCCCAACTGAATTAGTACTGATGATAACCTCACTCTCAAATTGATTCCAGAGATCTTTCAGTAATGCATGAAGACATATGGTTTAGAAATCACATTTGCTGTGTAATAAGGGCCACATCCATTGACTTCACTAGAGATTTTCTCATTGGTACGAGAGGAGAATTTGCTATTTCTGTAATGGTTTCGCAATTTTTCTGATTTCTCTGTATGAGTTAATTGCTATTAAATGGATGAAGTGTTAAAGAAGACGTAGAAGGAACTGTCACAACTTGGTTAAATGGGTTGCTGTATTTCAGCATAAAAATGTAGGTGCCTTGTAGTTTATTGCTGCAGACTAAGTAGTACCTAATGGTTTAATGGTATGAAAACTTGTAAATGTCCTAAATTCAAAGGGCTGGAAAGCTACTAGGTACAGTAAGGAAAGTGTTAAGGGGGCACCTCTCATACCTGCATAAACTGGCTGAGTAGGGAGAAAATATTATTTCTAAAATTTTGGTTGTATCAGTACAGTCTTAAAATAGCTGCAAATAGCTTTTGTGATTAGTGACACAAATACAACACTTAATTTTCTTGTGGAGAACTAATGAAACATTTGCTGCACTTTCCCAAGGTGCTTAGAATGTATGGTCTTACCTGGATTTGGGTGACCAACTTTCCATGTGTAGGGCTGTGATAGGGCCAGGCACACTCAGAGGTGGATCCTGACCCATCTGCCCAACTGTTTCCAGTTGCTGAAGCTCCAGGGGCCCCCCTGGCGTGGCAGAGCGGGGGTGTCCAGCCAGGGCCCATCACACACCCCTGGCCAGAGTGCAGGGCATCCAAGGCACCTCTCCCTCTGGTCCCAGTGGGATGAGGCTGGCAGGGAGCTGTGGACAGCGCCCTGAGGTGACCTACCACCCTCAACACAGCTCTTCCTCTTAAAAACAACCTGCAGTTATTTGAGCTGTTTTTCATCAGAGGTCACCAAAATATGGGGAAACTCCAAGTTTCTGATTCTATTTTGGCTGTGAGAAATAGCTGTTTTTCCATTACTGTTTTTTTTTACCCATATAACAGTCTTTTCTCTGTATCTGTGAATCCCTTCAGAGATATTTTATTTATAGGCTATTTCAGATGGTTTGTTGTGGGATAAGCTCTTGGCAAAATTTCTTCTAATTTGTTCCCAGAGGTATTGACCTTAAGACAGACATATGAAGACATCTTTCATGTGGGTGTGCTTTTGTAAGGCTTAGAGTGTTATTTCAGGGTGAACAAATGCAAACTCCTTAAATTAATTTTTATCTGGCACCTCAGCCATTTTTATACTTTGTCTTCTCTTTCGAAAAGCATTAGAAAAGTGGTATTTTCCATTGACCTTTCTATTTTGTTTTACTTCAGCAATCTATTCAAAGGTATAGGTCACAAACATCTTAGAATAATATACAGCTATAAGGAATGCTGCCAACTATAAATACAATACTTCAAGTCATCATCCCACAAATACGTGCCAAGTATAATATTTACTACCATAAGAATCCCATGATTACAGGTCAGATAAGAAATTTGTGAATAGCATGAAAGACTAGTGTATCTTTGGTGAGAAGAACTATTTGTGCAGATTCAGTAGCCTACGCAGTAGTTTCATCTATTGTCAACTTTTATTGCAATTGAGACATGAGCCTGTTGCATTGTTAAGGATGCCCAAATGTAAGTTTTTGTCATTATCAGTCTGCAATATTTGTGCATCAATTTCATTGTATATTCATTTATCAAGGGCATTGAGTCATATTTCCCAGTGACAGGATTCACATATATAATTTTGAAGGACTTCCATAGATTAAAAAAATGGACAAAAGACTCCAGAAGAAACTAATTTCAATTCTTGCTCTCTATTCTGACGTAAGAATTAGCTTGAGTAAACAGGCATCAAACTCTACCAGACCATCCGGGTAAACACATGCTCCTTTACTGGACCTGTCCATGAAAATGCCTTTAGTAAAATTAAGAGCTGTAGCGTCAGTCTGTTCCAGGAAGCCACGCAGTACCTACCTCCCCTGTGGCACTTTAAGGAGGAAAAAGTTAGTATCTCGGGTAACTGTCTCCCAAAACATTATACTCTAAAAGCTTTATAAATCAAACTGGAGTACTTTGGCAGGGTTTAATTTCATTAAGTGAATCTGGAACAAGATTAATTTAGTCTTGTTTCTTTATTCACATGTCAGAAGTGAATCATCCCTGAGATCTCTGCATGTATTTATCATGCATAAGTATTAGCCAAATGGTTTGAGTGAAGAACTTTTATAGGAGAGATGGTTCACAAACAGCATGCTACAATTGATACTTGTAATTCACAACCCCTGGCGTGAGTTGGTCACATTGCTTCTGTCTCTCACTGGGTAACCAAAACCTTTTAACACAGAAATTATGGGGAGAAAACACCACAATTCGGTACAAAATTTCTGAACTTCTGAAGTTCATAAATACTGTCATGGATTTTCAGTACCTAAGTATTTCTGAAAAATTAATGGCACAGCCCTTGGGAATTGCAACATATTGTTTTTAAGTAATTAATTTACTTAAAGATCTGTGAGTCTCGTTTTCAATAGTGAACCTGCTCCACTCAAAGTTTTGAACGCCCCTCAAGCATGATTGGAAGGGTAGTGAAATTGTCAAAGGTGACTTAATTAACTACTGTCTGCATGTACATAGAGTAACAAATTTGGTATAACTAGAGTCTTTTTAATTTTTGATAAAGTCACCCTGGGTGCTGGAGTGCTAAAATACTTTAGAATGTCTCTCTGAAAGTGTGTTCTGAACACTTGACAAACTCAGGGAATCTGCACTGCCTTGTTTATGTTAACTGTGTGGAAATGCATGATATTTTTACAACTGATTGATTTGTGTGGGACTTCCTACAGCGATGCTGTACAAGAAGATAAATAGGATGTGGTACTTGAAACCTCTTAAAGAGCAGAGTACTGGAAGAGTCTTCCCATTTTAATTGGGGCAGCAATATACCAAACTTTAGGATTTTTGGCACAAACCCTGTATGTAAACTAGGAAAGCATCTGTCCTTCAATATTTAAGTTTAGAATAAGGACCCATTCTCTTCTCCTCTTCACACAAAAAGATCAGAAGAGAATTGTATAAACTCTGTGTATATGGTGTGGGAGAGTAACACTGAAAACATGCAAAACAGGAGAAGTGTCCTATTTAACTGGCAGATTTTGTGCTCATTTCGGGTGCCTGACTTGTATACAAGGTAAGATTGATGTGCTGCGTTCCTTGCCAGCATAACTTTAGGTAGATCTACACCAGCAAATCACCCAGACGTGGCTCATATATGTAAAATGAAACCAAGAATTTTAAATCCTATCCAAAGTGTGCCAGACTGAAGCAATAATTCATGCGATGCTTTTAATCTCAGCTGTTTTCCCAGTTCCCAGGGAAGTTTACAAGCAGGGAAGACATTGGAGGTCTTGATCTGGGAGATAATTCCCTCACAAAGGCAGGATATGTGGCACAAGGCCTGGCTGAGGTGGTTGCTCAGCAGGGGCACAGGTGACCAGGAAGATACGGAAGGTGAAAAGAGCATATTCCTCAGGGCAAAGGAAAGCAGCGGTGCCCAAAGGGGTCCGTGCTTGTCCTGCCTTCCCCTGGGTCCTCTGCTGGGCCTCACAGGAGGTGGAGTGAAATGCTGATGCAGGCAATGTGGTCAGGAGAAAGTACTGGGATCGCACAGGAGTATCTCTGCTAGCAGTTGCTGCCACAGCTCAGTGTCTGAGGGGAGCTGCTTTGCTTTGGGGTAGTACTTTTCACTCTGTGTTCCCAGGGAGTTATTTTTGTATAGGCATCCCACTCTGAAAGGAGAACTGTGGCATCAAACTGGGCATGGGGATGCATGGGAGAGAAGTGTTCAGGAAAAGAATCCATCTGGTGTATTTGGGAAAGGCATGCAACAAGTGTGTGGCAGGCTTTCTGTGCCTTTGTAGAGCTACATTTCTTGATTTAAACTATTCATCTGTGTCTACAACTTAAATACAAGTGCTGAGGGGTATATCAGAGGTGGGAGTAACGGGGAAAAGTTGTGGCTACAGTAGCAGCATAATGCAACAGGCTCAAGCTGTCAGGACAACTCTGTGATTCAGTGCAAACCAGGAAAAAAGATAGCCTTATTATATTTTTCAAGAAACGCAAATGGTCTGTGATGAGACTGAAGATCTAAAACATCTGTGTTACCTCTCATGCCCAGCTATAGGTACTGTTAGGCTAGATTAAGTGATTAAGCCCTATATTTCAGAATAGATTTATATTCCTTACTTTGTTTTAATATCCTTAAAAAAGATATTAGATTTTAATTCATTCAAACAATTGAGTAGGTGCCTCACCTTTCTATGTTATATCTGAGCACATTTTCCCATAACTAAGTGCATCATCTAGCTCAGAACCGTGTGTCTCATAGCTACCTTAAGCAACTTTAATTCTATGTACATATTCTACTTGAAATTTTTACCTATGAAAGATGATCTAGTATCTGTCTGTTGAGCCTGCTAGTCTCTCTGAAAAACCTTGAAACACTACAGCAGTGAACTTGAATTGTTAGTGGGGGTTGTCATGTCTGAGCAGGTGAAATGGGTTGGTTAATAAGACTCTGAACCCATGAAGGAAAAAGAGCCACTGAGCTGATGAGCTGGAAGAAGCAGGCTTGCAAAAGATGGGGGAGATACTAATGTGTCAAGGGAAAGTGGCTTGAGACAAGACTCTCATCAGGAGTACATAAATGTATAACATCTGAGGCATAACAGGAGTCTTTTGGATGTGGGGCAATATCTGGGGTCTTGTGCCTCATCCAGCTGTTTCAGTGATAAATGTTTCTTGATTCTGGATCAAGCTTTTGAGTAGCTTCTTTTTCTCCTGTCAGCATAAGAAAAGCCTTTCTGAGATTGAGAATCAAGGGGTTACTCTTTTTCCCTCCCAAAACAAGAGCATGCTTGTGAGTCCCCTGTGAGCATCACACTGAGTGTACTCTCCTCAGGGAATAATTTTTTGACAGGTTGTACTGTGAAGTAACATCATCTCCTTTCTGATCAAACAGGGCTAAAGTAGGTTTGGGGCTTGGCTGGTTTCTGTACAGGGCAGACCTTGTCCTTGGGGAAGTGGAAGAACTTGAGCTTTGTGCAGGGCCTTAGCATGCTTAAATTCTTGCATCCATACCATTCTTGTGTGCATGGCAAAACAGCCAAGCTCCGTGCACTTTTACTCTATGGGCTTGTTCCTGCTTCTTTGCAAAGGGTGACTGTTGAGTGTCCTGGCAATTGTCCCACTAGCAGGTGTTTCCCATCGCTTCCCTCACAGAAAGCAGCTTCTGCTATATGGGGAGACAGGGGAAGGGAGCTGTGAAGCGCAAGTTTAGCACATGAGGGAACAGCATTTCCCACAGCGTAGCGGGGTAGCGAGCTCTTGATAAAACTCCCAGCAGTGATATATCTGATTTCCTATGTCAGCCTTCTATTGTGACCTCTTGCTGAGGAAAGGAGAGGGCTTCCCTTGGCTGGCTCACCCTCCTGTCATCAAGAAGCCCATTTCTGCCACCTGGTTTGATGGCTGTGGGCCCAGGACAGATTACCATCTTCACTCTGTCCCTGTCTTTCTCTCTCTTTCCCTCCTCCTGGAGTCTTCTTTTGATCATCTTTTTCCCCTTTACCCTCCTTAATTAAAAAAATACAAACACACACACGAAATCTCTATTCTGACACATTGTATCTTCCAGACTACACATACATCCTCCATATTAATTCTTTAGAGGTTAATAGGTTCACTTGCAAAATTTCACTCCCTCTCCTAACACTTGTCTTTCCTACTCTGCCATATGTGTCCTAAAATCTGCCTTTCAGTTTAGGACTTGTTAATTTTCCAAGCAAAAATTTATCTCTGAAAGCTACACCATCACAACATCCTGCACTTAAATCATCTGAGTATGGGAGAGCATAAAGGAAACTTTGCTTGTTTGCTCTGCCTGTAGTAGAAATGCAATAGACTTCTCACAGACAATTAGGACATTCATTGCTTAGCTCCAGGGTAAATCAGATTACATGCTCAGGTAGTGGATTACTTGCCTGTGCTAGTTGTGCTCTTCATGGGATCCAATAAACAAGCCTAGACAAGCCTTCACTGCTGGGCGATGTTTTGGATGCAGTCATATATGTCAAAATATGTCAAACACTTTGTGAATGGTGAAGGAAAGTTTTGACTGAAAGCACTGAAGTCAACTCATTTTCCTCTCAATTCAGAGTTAAAACCACATATATGTAGATGTGCATGGACTGTATTGTTAGGAAATGTTTACTTTTTATCCTATAATTTCTGAGGCTAAAAAGAACCCTGTATAATTTTTGCAGTTTTTACTTAATGCTCTGGATGTTCTGTTTCTTCTTCATGTATCTTCACAATGTAAAAAAGCATTTAGCTGTAAGAGCTGTACCGAATACACAATATCTAAACACAAACCTGCTAGAATCTGCTTATTTTCTGATTTCTCCATGATACAGAATACATCCAGTTATGAGAAAACATATCTCTACAAGCAGCAGAAGATATACTAATGTGCAGTAAAAACACTAGTAAGAGTAAGGAATCCCATAAGGATACTTCTAGAGCTTCATATTTGAGAAAAGTATATTTTAAATTTTTTTTTAAGTCAATCCAAGTAATTTTATCAATATGGTAAATCAGCACTCACTGATCTTTGATTGGAATGGGCATGTGCATGAGAAGTTTCCTGTAAGTCATACCAAAAAGATGCCAGTCTGATTTGTCGGTAAATAATAAAGTATGTAAATAATGCAATATCCCCAACTTCATTTTTCTGGTTTTATTTTTTCTTAAAATATAGAAGTGTATGCATTTAAAAAAAAAAAAAATTGGTGTGGATTTACAATAAACCAGTATTCTTTTTTTACAACACATCACTGAGAAAGAAGGTCTGGCCATATATTTTATTGGCTAATAGCCTTGAGAAGAGGGCTAGGACCTGGGCCACTGAAGGCAGTGAGAGGAAACAGCATCAGCAAGGACTGAGTCATTACTGCTTTCTTTTGGATAGAAGGAAGGACAGAAATAATTTTTCCTGATGAAATCAGACCACTCAGGTATTTCTGTATAGCTGCTTAGAAGGTGTCATAGGCCTCCACACTGTGCTCTGAAACACTCAAATGCAAGCCAGCTCCATGAACTACCTCAGTCCAGTCTCGTGCACAACCTGGTAAGCTCTACTGAGAGCTGAAATACAGGATTTCGTGTTCAGCCTTGTGCTAATTTGCTTGAGCATTTCTCGGCTACAGCTGGTTCAGAGCTTGGCCGGAGCGAGCAAGTGGCTATCTGCATCTTATAAAGTAGATATGAATGGCAAACTAGAGTCTGTACTGTTGGGGGCGTGAAATTGTGGGGTTGGGGAGAGGCAATTCATAAGCTTTCTGGCAGTGAAAGTTGGAGAGAGCTTTCTTTTCTGTATATTTAGGCAACAAGAATGAGGACTGCTGTGGGTTATGCTCCTTATGTATCTCTTTTAATGTGATTCCTGTTGTGTTATGCCAATTTATACAGGCTGAAGTCTAGGAATGCCAGTGATTGATTCAAATTATTAAATAAACAGGGGAAGAAGTTGGTGAAATCTGGAGTTATTTAGGGAAGGGCATCCTTAAAACTGTGTTGCAGTGGGAGGTTGGAGACACGAGCATCTGCTCTGTGGACAAATTTAGTTATAAAACCCAGTTCCCTTATAGTCAGTGGAGCATACCTGTCAAACCTGGGCCTTATCTCACTTTCTGTCCATGGAGGGATTTCATCTTGTTTGAGCAGAACTGGAATTTTGACAGAGATGCTTGATTAGAATAAATGGAGCGTTCCTATTAAATGCAGGTGACTAATGAATCCATGGGTAAGCTCCATTAATTTCAATGAAGTGCTAAACATGTTAAACGTTATAAGAGAGAGGTTGCTGCCTATATGCACTTTCCAATTTTTTCAATGCTAATTTCTAGCTGATTTTAGGTTCTTTCTTTAGTTTCCATAAAGCATGAGCATAACCAGTGTTTTCATGATTAGAAAGGTAAATAAGCATCTGTTCTGTGGGTATGAAAACCGGGAAAAAATAATCTAAAAATATATTTTTGGTAGGATCTCCCATTCAAAAGTGGCTTTATTTAGTGCCTTAATTTTCAGAAAAATTGTTTCAGGCCCAGAAAAAAGCTTTGCCAATTTTCCTCACAGAACAATACTTGGTTTTATACTAATTCTCTTCTCCCCCCATAAGATTTCTGTTATATAAGAAAACAACAAAACCCAATGTTATAAACATGATGGTATATTTTGCATTCCCGCTTTATAATGCATCATTTCTATGTATTGATTTGACACATCACATCAACAAACACTAATTTAAAGCCCACCTCTTTTCAAAAATACTGCTGCTGATAAATTTGGTTCATGGAGTTTTAGGAAATGTAAGATTCAGCATATGTTAAGTAGGTGATGAGCCAAGTGGAAGAGTATAAGAGAGTTAAAACTGACCATTCCTCCTCCTCTTAGCACCCTTGTGAGGTGCAGAAGTGATTTGGACAGTATGTAATCCCATTTACATCCGGTTAAAAAAAGTTATTTTGTCCTTCCTGTAGCCACACTTCCATACACAACATCTCCGTTCTTCTTCACTTCCTACTGGGACTTGCATCTCAGCATAGTGCTTGATAGGAAATCAAATCCTGCTGTAGGTTTTACAGTGGGGGAGTACATGCAGATTAACAACTCACTCTCATAATCTCTCTTGCTGGGACTTGGTCTTTCTTTAAGGATTACCTCCACAGGAAGATAGCCACCATAGTTGGGAAAAGAAAGACTAGAGATTCATTGTAACACTTGCACTGTTCAGTGTATATGCATCAAAGTGTATAAGGAATCACAGAAAAGCCATGGGTTTGCCTTTTATTGGCTTGAAAACATCCAAGTTTGGATATTTTCATCAAATATCCAGCCATCTAATAAAGCTGCTCCAGTGCACCGGAGTGTAACAGTTTCTGCTGATGTCTGGTTTGAATGTCCCAAGACACCACTGTTGTTGTCTCTGGGTATGCACTATAAAGTGTTTTTCTCTAGTTTTTAAACTCCCTTTCAGGGAGTGGTGGGCTACAATTAGATCTTTCTTGGCCTCAATCTACCCGAAACAAATCTATCTCCCTCAACCTTTCCTTCAGGTTCCAGCTGCTATGATGGCCTGGCTCACAGACATCTCCTGCTTCTAAGCAGCCTTCCTAAAGTGTGGAGGGGAACTTTGAACTGTGAGAGGAAACCTGAGCACATTATTCCAGCTGCTTTCCTACCAGCACTGGGTAGAGAGGGATAATGATTTTTCTTGATCTGCTGGCCATGTAAAGTATGAGATGTAGTTTGTCTGTGATCAGAGAGTACACCGTTAGCTTATTTTCAGCTTGGCACCAGCCTCCAGGTCCTTTTCAGCAAGGCAAAGTGTCTATAAAGACAGAGGCATCCTTTGGGGTGGGGGAAATGCAATCTTTAAAACCAGCAATAACTGCTTCATCTTCTCCCCTTTCAAAAGAGAAAAAAATCCGTCTGGTGCCTGCTTGTGAGTATGTGGTTAGAAACAATGGCATTGCTGAAATGAAGAAGCAATTAAAATCTGTTGTTTCAAGATATTGCAGAGTCTTTAAAATCAACTGGTTCACAAATTCTTTAACTATTAGTAAAAATAATGTAGGTACTCCAAAGTATAAAACCACAAGATTTTGAAGAATATTTTCACAAAACATTCAAGTACAAATTTAAAATAGTAAGGCAACCTTCATTGCTGCTAATACATCAAGTCCTGTATCTGTCTATGTATTTTTACAACAAAAAGACATAGAACACATAAGACAAGCGCTTTCTTTTTTTGGCATTGGCTATTAAAAAAGGTCTCTCTTCAAATTTTTTTGATACCATTCCACAGTGGGATAGTTGTTATGTATGAGTCTTTTTGCTGAAAGGAATTTGAAATGAATTGCAAGCAGAAGACAACCCCACTTTTGATATAAGTGGAATTTTGTTCAGTAACAACTGCTAGTAGCCATTAGATGATAAGTAGGCAGATTGGAGAGATGTTTCTTGAAATCCTACATAGTATGCAGAACATGCTTTCATTGTGCTTCCTGGCATTAAAAGATAATGTGCCTTATTTGGAAATGTGATGATCAGGTCTGTTAAATCATGCTCAATCAGCTTACATAATAACACTTATATTTTGTTATTAATTTCAGATTTCAGAGACCTATGCCTTCCTACCGAGAGAAGCGGTGACACGATTTCTAATGAGCTGCTCAGAGTGCCAGAAAAGAATGCATTTAAACCCAGATGGAGCGGATCATAAAGGTAGTTTTAGTGTCAAATAGTGGGATGTAAAGTAATTTTATTTCTAATACCCATTTTTATTTTCCTAGCTTAGGTGAGAGTTCATATAAATTTGGTAGACTGTAACAGTTCAGCAAGTCAGATCACCTCATTTACTTAAGCTGGAAGGTAGTGAATCTTCTGCTTTCACTTAAGGGTGGAGTATAATACCATCTGCACCCTCAATAGAAAGATGATTTTATCTGGAGGAAATAATTTATTTTGCTATGGAAATGTTTGTATGGGAGCTTAAGCATAAGGAATAGATAGGGTATATGGGCTCTAGTCATTTAGGGAAGAAGAACTCATCAGTTTTCAGGGTTTGAACTTGGTTTTCCTTTTTCTTTGGGAGACTTCCATTTTTACAGCCTACAAGCGATTGAAAATGCAGAAGTTGGAGCTAAATGACATAACAGTCTGACTTCGACTGCAGAGTAGGCTGACACAGACTCCACAGTTAACATATAATGCATAATAACTATTTTTTTGCAGATAATGGAAAACCTCCAACTTTGGTGACCAGTATGATTGATTACAACATGCCCATTACTATGGCTTATATGAAACACATGAAGCTGCAGCTACTAAACTCACAGCAAGATGAGGTAAAACCTGAAAACTTTTAAGTTTGGTTTTCTGTTCTCCTGTGTTATTTTGTACTTGTCTTTGAGGTAGCTAGGAAACTGAAGATGATTGTTGATCCCATCTTCATAATTTTGTTGCTAAAACAGTCAGTCTGAAGCCAAGGCAGGGTTGTTTTCAAGCAGCAGATTGAGAGAAAATATCATTACTTATGGCCCTTCTATGACTGGGGGTAGTGAGCTGTACTTTGAATTGCCTGAAGGTGCTCTTTCACTGGACCAGTGGAAAGGGGGATGGGGCCAGCACATCAAGACTTAGTTCTGTGCCCAGCAGTGACTTCCATTGTCTACTTCCAGAAACCAGTACCATCAAAAGCTGAAATGAATGCCATGGTGTTCTCAAGGTTAGCAACCATGATGCATCACAATTTACTGACAGAGATGAAAGTCCTGGCAACATCAGTTGAAATCTTTAAGGCAAAAAGCTTAAAAATAAGAGTAGGAGTTGCTTTTGAAATTTTGAATAAAAAGGCAGAAGAAAAGGAAGAGAAGTAGACTGAGAATCAAGCTTCTTCATAGAGAATTTGGGTTGAATTGTATTTATTTCTTCTCAAAGATTGTTTGCTTTCTCTGATTTATTTAGAGTTTTCCCAGATCTTAAGAAGTGCTTCATAAATTGACAGGCACATACCGAATTGTTTGTAGTAACCTCCTTTTGCTGGAAGTTTTTTCATTTACCGTTTAAGCTGCCAAATAGAAGCTCAGCTATGTGCCAGCCAAAAATCAGTTCTGCATTCTGTATCTTTCCATCCAACTACAAGATATTTTTTAATAAAGAAAGCCTTCAAAAACAACCTTAGCAGCTGGATTATGTCAAGACCCTGACTGATTTCTGACTTGTGCAGAGTCAACCAGATTTGTTTTCCCAATAAATAGATATGGGCTAATAGGAATTATTCAACACTCCCTAGAATGGGGATTTCATCACTCTTCTACAAATACCAGGATCCTTGTTTCAGTTTGGCCTTTTTTTTTTTTTCTTTTAATTGCTGAGGGTGTAGGGAGAGATCCCAAACTCAAAGTTCTTCATGCATATATACAGCCTGGTCATCTTTTCTTCCTGTTGAGTCTCCTGATTATTTCAGTGACCTGGAAGCAGGGTTTCAAGCAGCAGCAGAGAAGAGGCTTTATTCTGCAGTAGCTTTAGCAATTAAAGGACTCCTTGGTTTCTACACCTTTTCCCTTTGAGAATTACTACTTCCACAACAGGGTCAAGCACTCGTGCTGGATCAGAACCACATGCCTCAGAGCTTCTGTAGCCTGAATGTTTTGGTGTAGTCTTTCTGGTCTGATGACTGAAATTTTTGTTAAACCAGTTTTTCATCTAGACAAGCCAGTGGCAATGATATGGAGGCAGCAGGACTTAACATTGCTTGGTATTTTCCTGTCCAGCTCAGTTTTGCAGCTCTGTTGTTACTGTGTATGAAATGCCTGCAGCAGTGGACTTATGAAAGTAATTTTTATATGTTTTAGTAATAATAACTTTTTTAGCATAGAGTGGGCAAAAGGAAAGTTCTGGATTTATTAAAATAATTTTTTGTATATTTTAGTAATAATGACTTTTCCAGGGCAGAGTGGGCACAAGGAAAGTTCTCAAGATAATTGTCATGTCTTTCCTCAAAGCAGAGTTTTGCCAAGGTTTTCTTTTCCCCCTGGGCTGTACATTTGTTGCCCTTAGAACAAAATGACAGTGAAAATGTTGTAGTACAAAATAGCAAGCTTTCTGGTTCAAACTATTTAATGCACTTAAAAAACAGCCTTGGGTTTGTAGGAAAGATTCAATCAATCATATCTGTATTCTTTCTGGGGAAGGGTGTGGAATTGTGACAGGAGTAAACTTGGATCCCACCGCTAGCTAGCACAATGATTGAAAGCCTCCTAATTCTCTCATCCTCAATTCGACATTCTTAAGCTGAGACCATTGATGAGAGGGAAACAGGCTTCATCTAAAGGGAGAACTCCCCACTATGTGGGAACTTAGAGCTGTGCTGCAGCTGCTTTAAAGATGCCAGTGGTTCTCAGTTTTTGCTCCCATGCCCGTGTGTCCATGCAGATTCAGATAGATGTTTACAGAGTTTGGGAAGTGAGGTGGAGGTATTTGCAATGCTGTAGGCAAACAGAGGCTGCCTATGTGTGTTGTTTTATAACTATACAAGTGTCAGCCAGAGCTCCCTTTCTGTGAGCCCATCAAATTGCCTAACCTCAGAACTGAAATAGGTAAGCTGCTGCTTGCTGGCTCCTGCAGGATCCAATGAGAAATACCCCTGCATTTTAACAGAGACACAGCAATCCAGAAGGTCTGGGGGAGTTTGTTTTCTTATCTTTCTGTTTGAACAAGCAGAGTGCATTTTCCCTAAACCTCAGAACCATCTGGCATGTGCCCTGGCCCTGTCTGTCTGGGGCGGGAGGCTGGTGGGCACCACGGTTCATCTGTGAGGGCAGTGTTTGGGTGTTTGTGGCTTCTGTAACTGGGGTGCTCCTACCTTATGTAAGGCAAGACAGACAGGTGCCTGTTAGAGAAGCCCTCACTTTTCCATTTATTTTTTTACAAATCCCTGAGAACAAGATATGTTTATTTCCTTATGTGTCATTGTCCTGCTGTGGCAGTACAGAACAGCCTCACTTTGTGTGTTGTCCCACTCTTGCTCCTGAATGGCATTTGCAGTACTTCATCCTAATTTAACATGAGTCACTACTGCAGGGACCTTGCTTTCTGAAAATGAGAGAAATGTCCATACAAACTGGAAACATTGCTGAGACTCAAGGGAGGAACACATTTAAGGGTCTAGCACTCAGAAAGAAGCAAGCAGCTATATTTATATCTGTAGAATCCACTTGACAACAAGTACACAGTAAATCATATTCTAAAGGTTGCTATTTTTCTAGGCCGCTTTTGGTGAGCAACCCAGAAAAATAG
Organism: Corvus moneduloides; assembly: GCF_009650955.1. Lineage (NCBI taxonomy): Eukaryota > Metazoa > Chordata > Aves > Passeriformes > Corvidae > Corvus > Corvus moneduloides. The sequence goes on along the minus strand of NC_045476.1, from coordinate 119,373,652 downwards.
TCAGAATCCTGTCTTATCCTGTTTTGATAAAAAAAAGTAACAAAAAATTATTTGGAAAAGTATTTCAAACATCTTCAGGGCATACAAAATTATTTGCCATATTTTTCCCTAAGTTCTTTAAAGCACTTTTCTTCTTAACAGGAGTAACCACCTCAGAAAAGTTGTCACTGAAAATATATTGCCTTAGGTTTGTACATTGCCTCAGCCATTTACAGAGCAAGACTTGTGGATACTTAATTTCTGATCCATGAGTGGATGTGTGAACTTCAGTGGGACAGAAGAAACTGAAGTCAAACATGCATCTGAATATTTTCTGGACTAGGTCCAAAACTGTTTAACTTTTACAAATCAGGATAATGATTAGGATTTTTACTTTTTTCCCTTTTTATCATCCCTCATTAAATGCTCTTTAATTGGACTTGATGGATAAATCATATTAAAGACGTGTAATGTAGAATAAATTTACAGTGATACTTCTGTGATTATATTACTTTTATTTGCCACTGACTGTCATGACCGTGCTCAGAACTTTTATAAGCTTTCTAATTTTCATAGATGCTTCTTTAAACATAGTGTAAGTGTGACATCATGCCAAGGAAATTTGATCGTGCATTCTCACTAGGTCAAGCTGCCGTTTGGAAATATATTCCTGTGAGTTTTTGTGGTTTAACCCCAGCCAGCAACTAAGTACCATGTAGTGGCTTGCTCACTCCTCTCCCTGCTCTGGTGGGATGGGGGAGAAAATCAGAAAAATGTGAAAACCCAGGGGTTGAGATAAGAACAGTTTAATAATTTAAACAAAGTAAAATATACTACTACTGCTACTACTAATCGTAATGAAATGAGAGAGAGAAGGAGGAATAAAACCCAAGAAACATGTATGATGCCAGATAAGATTCCTCACCACCCACTGAAAGCCTGTCTCCCAGCAGCAACTGGCCCCCTCTGGCCAACTCCTCCCAATTTATACAGTGGGAATGATGCTCCATGGTGTGGAGCTCCAAATATCCCTTTGGCCAGTTCAGGTCAGCTGTCCTGGCAGTGCTCCCTCCTGGCTTCTTGTGCACCTGCTTGCTGGCAGAGCATGGGAACCTGAAAAGTCCTTGATTTAGAGTAAGCACTGCTTAGCAACAACCAAAACATCAGTGTGTTATTAACATTATTCTCATACTAAATCCAAACACAGCACTGTACCAGCTACTAAGTAGAAAATTAACTATCCCAGTCCAAACCAGGACAGTGGTCATTCACAGGGTTACTGACTTCCATGTGGGAAAGGTAAAGGATTCAGGCAGGGAATATAGGGAGGTCTCCTCAGCCAAATTTGAATAACAAGGACTTGGTGTGGGGTCTCTAGTTACCAATCCTTTTCTGGAAAAGACTATGGAGCTTCTATGTAGTATCCTCATAGCTGAACAAATTATATTTGTCAGATTATCATACCACATAAATGCTGTATTTTCCTTCCTCTCCTTGATGTGCTCTGCTTGTTTTCTTGAATACACAAATATTTAGTATGATTACACTCCACGCCAGATGCAAGTGGAACAAATGGGAAGAGGATGAACTGCACATATAATGTGAACAGTTTACCATGTCTTCTGACATGTCTCTTTCTATTTGCAGGATGAAAGTTCTATAGAAAGTGATGAGTTTGATATGAGTGACTCAACTAGAATGTCAGCTGTGAACTCCGACCTCAGCTCAAATCTGGAGGAGAGAATGCAAAGTCCTCAGAACCTCCAGGGCCAGCAGGATGGTAAGGCTCTCATTTTGTACAGAAAATGTGGCATTGCCTTGTCTTTTTTCCCATTCTGTGCTTTCATTTAGAATTTGCTTTTCTTCATAGTGTGTTTCATTAGGTAATTTGAAATACTTGTTCCCTATATCTCAGCATGAAGAAGAAGAAGTTTGGAGTTTTTTTGCATGTTAATTTATTTGTTGCTTAGGCAACAGATGAGTGCTTAGACCACTGTATGTTAAGTAGTATTATCTTACTGTTTCTATATATATATCTGTAGTATGACCATGCACAGGCATAAAGGAAATGAAACTCAAACCTTTCTGAGGCAACCCAGAAAGCTGAGAAAGTTGTTTTTACAAGGAGGGAGTGTCACAGAAGCTGGTTATTTGAGAGATAGGAACTGGGATGTCATATTCAGAAGAAAGGATGAAAACAACAAATTCCTTTGGGGAAATAGAGGCAAAAGATGAGAAAACAGCGAGCAGCATTGTCCATTTGAATGTTAATTGTTTCTCGTTTACAGCACAAAGCTACTTTTTGGTCAGAGATGAAAGTTCTACTTTGCATTGCAGGTGCATAAATGAAGTTTCAGCCCTTGTTATATAGCAAGTTAAATGAGCCTGGTTTGGAATGAACTTTCTTCTGGATTATGGAGCTCACAAATAGCCTGTCTACTACAGACTGTGACAGTGGCTCATGAGTGGCACATGAATGCACAACACCCAAAGTGCAGGTCTATTCTATTGCTATTAGAGACAACACATTGGAATTCCTTACTTGCTACTTGGGAATTTTCTGATCATGTGTGCCAAATCAGAAGTGCTTCTTATGTTTCTCTTGAACACTAAATATTTGATTTGATGGCTAACCTGGATGCTTTGCACTTCATGCATCATGGTAATTTGCTAGCTGGTAAAATATTTAGGTGAGAATGGGTGTGGTGCATAGTGGCTGATAGGATCTGGTGATGGGTTGGATCTTCAGCTGAGTTGCTCTCCAGACAAATAAAGGAGTACGATGTCTGTGATAATTTGCTAGGTCAGATTCTAAACACAACTGCCTTTTGTCTGAGTGTCCTCAAGCTATCACAGATTTTTTTCAACTTTTAACTTAATTTCTGTCTACATATGTTTGCTAAAGCAGCAGTTCTGATGCACATGATGTATGAAAATTTAGTTCACTTTCCTGTTGAAGTTTGACTTTTCCCAGGGATAATATATTATAGTAATACTGCTAACTTGGAGGTTTCAGGGATACTTAGGAAGGTGCCATTTTTTAATGTATCTGGCTTTCAGTGCAATCCTATGCTGTAGAAGTTTCACGTATATAGTTTCTTAATAATAATTGTATGCATGCATATGTCTGAAATAAAAATTATAGCTCAGTACAGTAACCTGTGAAGAAATGCCTGTCATACATATCTTTACACCTGCTGCAACCAGATTCATGTGCCACATCTAATCATATTAGAACCTAAGTATGAATGATAAAGTGCTGCAAATCTGTCACTTTCTATTTCAAATGTATGGGAAATAAATCCACTGTGCTCTTTGAACTTCAGGTGTGTGATCTTACAGTACAGTTTTAAATCTCTACGCTTTCCTTCCCTTCCTCCCAGATGGTACTTGCTCACCTTCCTAAGGCAATCCTATTTTTTGCTGCATCTTCTGGCTAAAGCATCTGCTGATAGAGAGATTTGAAATAGCAGCTCTCTTCCTGCTTCATGGTTTTCCTTTGCTGGCTGCTGTCAGGTAGCAAACCTAAGTGTGGCTAGTTATAGCAATACTGCTGTTTCAGATGAGGGAGAAGAGGCTGAAGGAGGAGCAGAAAGACATGAGAGAAGTGTGGGGGGAAAGAAGAATGATAGGAGAGGGCAGGGAAAAAAAAGATTGGAAGAAAATAAAGAATATGAGAGGTAGAGGAACGGAAGTTGGAACAGGAAGGAGGGCAAATAAAAGGGAACTTAAGGAACTTAGCAGTACAATCCCTTTTGCAGTCACAGGCTGCATTGTAAAATTTTACAAATTTAATCCGTAATTATAGCACATGCACACCAAAATCATCACCAAAGCCTGAATCTGTGTGTCTAAAGCAATTCTTGCTCCCTTTCCTCAATTCTGTATGTCTATGAAAGTTTATGTCAGCCACCACATTCAGCCTATAGATAAAGACGCTTGGCATTTGCCTCATCTGAAGTGTGTTTGCTGCATCCTGGCAGGTGAAAACTTCCTGTTGCATAAGGTTGCCTGTGCACATGCAGTTGGAACTGGTGTCTGGGGTGGAATGGGATAGCACAGGTCTTCTGCTGCCCAAAGCATGCCCTCTTTGGGAGGATAATTTGCTAATGGGAATCATTAGGAAAAATGCTGCCTGGGGTGGGTTAAGGACAGCTCCAGTGTACCTAAAGGTGATGTGTTTAATCACTTTACTTCCCTGGTTTTCCATGTGAGGTAGGATGTGAATATTTTGGGACATCCCCTGGTTTTTTTTTGTTATGGATTTCAATTGGTTTGGTATGAGAATATAAACTGTCTGTGTACCCTAGAGGAATATAATAGTGAGCTGGGCCATGCTACTGAGGGATAGATGGAGGCTGCTCTTCCACTTCAGTTTATCAGAGCATCAGAATGCTGACACTGTCTATGTAAAATAAATAAGATGCTTTCATAACTTCATCCCTTGGGGCTATACTTGCATCCTATTTAGACAGGCATTTGTCTTTGGGAGTCCATTACGCTCTGTAATGCTCATACTAGAAAATTTGACCTGAGGTTTCTCGATGTCTTCCAGCCCAATACTGTGTCCTGTTTCTCATGGTTAGGCTGCTTGAACCTAAATAGGATAAAGGCAAGTATGAGAGAAACTCACAGTATCAGTTGAAAGCAATAGACTTCGTCACCCAGAAATGCCATAGTAGGTGAGAAAAATGCTGAGGAAGGGCGCAGAGACAGAAGGTGCATATTTGCTCAGAGTAAATGGGTGCTGGTACTGCACAAAAGTCCTGGGCTCTGCAAGTGGGCTGAGGCTTCGTGATACTTGTATTAAGCTTATTAGGTGGAAAGGGTACTGGGAATTAAGGAGGTAATGAAAAGCGTGGAGGGTTGGCAGATAGTACATGGCTGCCGTACTACTAAAGACAATTCCCACTTAAATTAGCCTTAGTATGCCTTTAAATAACAGGGTCTTGAGTCACACCTGCTGGTGAATGGCTGAAAATAGCATCCTGAGCACCTGCAGGGCTGTTGCAATGATGGGGTAGGAGTTGGAAAAGGGCTGCGGGTCTTCCCTTCGGAGTTAGAAAACGAAAGCAGCCCTAATTTGCAATTGGTCCATTCCCCAGTTGGGAATGGGGTGTGGTTCTCTGCTTACCAGTGCCTCCGAGGTGTTTTCTCTAGCAGCCAGCTGGATAACAGAGCTGCAAGCTGCAGATATGTTCCTTTCTCTTTTGCTTGCCTCTTGCTTGTTCCTATTTTTTTGCTTCCCTAGACATGACACAGTTCTGTGTCCTAAGCTGGTTCTTTGGAGTGAGCCCGGTGTACAACCCTTCTTCAGGCCAAGCTCCCACTTGAGAGCTGTCTTTAATTCTCCTTTCTCTTAATAATGCTCTCGGGACTCTGATGTTGCTGGATCAAACCCTTTTGCCTGTGTCAGACCACAGACAGCAGGCAAGGTTTGTGAACTGAGTTGGAAATAAAGGAGCTTTTTTGTTTTTTAAGTTAGTGGTTCAACCTGTTAAAAAAAAAAAGATTTTTGTAGTGAAAACTGACCTCTAGATAGGTCTTCAAAGGAGCAGCAACAGCTTCTACCCTGAGTGAAAATGGGACTTTCGTTGCCCTTGCCTGTTAGCTGGAGCCCTGTGCAGAACAGGTGGGTGTGTTTCTCTCTTCACTGTGGTAGTTCATTAGTTACCAACACATGAGGTATGTAAGGGGATGCTCTGATTAGAGGAAATTAAGAACATGTACAACCCTAGAAGTGAGGAGAATTAAGTATGAATTTGGCACTGAATTTTTTCTTGTTTGTTTGTTTTTTTACTATGTGAGCTATCTAGTAAAAGTCAGGGATGAGACTATTTGACTGTAACTCAATGAAAGATGCAGGATTGATTTATTTTCAGTATTTCTCACTCTACTGAGGTATACAGAAACATATCAGTGATTAGTCTGGATTTGGGTGGAGGGACCGTGTTCTCTTCAATCTAGATTTTGGAAAATAACTGCTACGTGTTTATACATATTTATATACAACTGCCTCTCACAGGCACTGTGTGGAGATTTGTAGGAGCTTATAGGAGATAGCTATGACAAAATACATCAGAAGTCAACCTTTAATGGGGGTTGTGCTATCAATTTAGATGTAGAGATTAATAAGCTTTTCCTGGTTGTATTTTTTCCAATTTATAGAAAATTGATCAATAATACTGTAATGCAATGGAGGATTATGTCTTCAAGTAGTTTGTAATCACTTGGATGGTTCCAGTTCTCTTTCCTTGGCATGTTCAAATTGCCACATTTTACACAATATAGATGTAGGAAACCTGGGTGTTAACATTAGCTATTCCTTTCACTCATCTGGTGTTTGTGACAGATGCAAGTATTGGAGTCAGTCATCTAAATACCTGTTTTCTGCATCAAAGCTATAATCTCTACACAACGGCTTCACCTGAAATAAGTAACATTAGCTAATTAAGTTGTCAAAACTGACTGTCTATGCAAGAGTGCAGACTTGCTGTTGATTTTTCTCTCTGAGCTAAGTCCAAGCCAAGAGTTTAATCCACCTTCTCATTCTGAACTTGGTTGTACTACTGTACTTCTTTCTGCTTTTGTCTTTATTCCACTGAAACCTGGACTCCCTGTCTTAAAACATTGACTTTTCTTTCTTCTCAAAGCAATTTAAGTTCAAGATATATGAGTCCAAGCACCAACTGCAGGCCAAAGTGAAGACAGATTGGTGAAAGAGTATAATGGAGTAAATTGTCTCTGCTGTTGACTATGGACTGGCCCTGCTCTTGATCTTGAGTAAAGTGAATGGTAGCAAAGCCAACATGAGAGCAGATGATTCCCAGCATTAAGTCCATGGCAACCTTTTTGCTGGTAATTAAGAATTTTCAGTGGAAATGTTATTTTACTTTAATTTATAAAATCAGTTTACATCAAGATGTATTGTGCTTTTAATTTCTGTTCAAGCACTGAAAGGTTTTACAAATGCCCTTGTATGAGGTCTAAGTCCACTTGACTTCAGTAAAGGCCCACTAAAGGTTTGCCAAACTGTTTGCAGAGTTTAGATGTCTCTCACTAAATACCTTTACTTCCTTAGTCTTCAAAACAAAGCGCCTGATGTTTCTGTGGTATATGGGATAGACTGAAATTACCACATGGAGTCACAAAGCCTTAGTAAAAATATTAAAAATAAAATAAAAAGCAATCTGCCAGTTTTCCTAGATGCAACCTCATATACTTTTAGAAAGCATTTTCATTTTAGGGACTTTTTGTGACTTGACTGGTTTTATTTGCAATTTGTAGATCCATATTAACAAATCTATAACGCTGTTAGAGTTGTTTATAATGCTTTTACTTTATACAAGACATTGGACATGCAAAGTTAATAAGCATTTTACGCTGAAGAAAAGGGTAATTTTTGCTTAATAGTGAGGGTTTGGGCTGATTAAGAATGTTAGCTTATAATGAGGATAGAAAAATCATTACTATTTTTTTTTCTTAGGTGAAATGGCAGACCATTTAAAATTACATTTGAGCTAGGACCAGGCACTCTGAGAATTTTATGATATATTCAGATCTTCCAGTCTTGTTCAAGCCACTGAAATTTGCAACATTTTGGGCAATAATCTCACTTCCTATGACTAAGAGTGCAACAATAAATACTATTTTTCTGAAAGTGAAAATCTAAGATACCTGCCTGTCTCATGGCAGTCGAAAAGGAGTACAGATGTGACATACAGAAGCAAAGGTCTCCTGTCTCTGCAGTTGCTGATCTGCCACCTTTTGCAAGCACCAGCTTTCTTACTTGATAAAGCAAAAGACATTGCAGTCACACATATATGTTCCTGAGTAAGTCTATGGGCTGCACTGAAGTGTGCCACAGACGTCAAAATCACAGAGGTTTCTTTAGAGAGGGAGTTAGCTATAACATGTTGCTCTGTGTGAGAAAATCAGTATCATCCTCACCTAAGCAGAGGCAAAGCATACCTGAGAAACTGGCATGTGACGCTATTTTGCTTCAGTGGAGCTACACCTGGAGCGATTTAGCGCATCAGGTTTGGTTTGATGGATTTTTTTTTTTGCATAAACCAACGCATTGTAGTGGAAGGTGTCCCTGCCTATGCCAGGGGGGTGCAACTAGATGATCTTTAAGGTCCCTTCCAGCCAAAACGTTCTATGATTCTGTGATTTAAGAAAGGGAGGAAAATGGTGAAACATGACCAGAAAGTCAGAGAGTTTTTGAAATCTAGTTTCAGTGGTGTTTTAATGGCTTCTTTAGAAATGATACCTTATTGGTCCAAAAGGCACTATGAGTGACGCTGTAATGACATTTAAGCAGTGCTACGGTGTCACTGACAATGAATTCTACTGAGCCTGGGCGAGAGCTTGAAGTGCTGCTGCAGCTGCATCAGAAACTTTCAGCCCTTAACATTGTTAAGGAGAGCTGGGTGGAGTTTTCAGCAAATCAAGTATTTTAATGGACTGGCTGCTGACGAGGCAGCTGCTGTGTGCATTGTCATCAGAATACTGAGCTGATACATGAGGCGCTTCTATTGTACGAGAGAGGAAAATCTTCCTTTGACTCCACACACAATTCAAATTTGTTCAGAATTAATCATCAGTGTTTCTCAGTGGAGAGCTCTCCGTCCTTCCTCCTGGACCTACCTAATCACACAGTGGTCACAACCTGGGATTTGGACATGAGCACCCATCTCACTGAAGCATAGCAAATGGATTGCTTTTATAACTGACTCTTTTAATATGGAGAGTTACTGTATTTACATTTGTTACTTGCAAGCATCTTGTGATTTTGCTATACTGAATATCTCCCCCCTGCTCCATGTTACTTCTGTGTGTCTTATTCCACCTTATAATAACTTGTGTTCTTTTTCTGATATCTGTTTGTTTCTTATCTTATACTGTAATTTTCTTTAGAGACTAAAATATTATTAAACATGAATTATGCATTGAGCAGACTCTCTGCTAGAGTCTGAGTGGTCTGTTGCAACCAGAGAATAATCTCGTTTCCTGCACCACTCTCCCAGCTGCACAACTGTCACTTTCTATTACGCTTGCCTTGAACAATTGAGTGTGGCTTGTAATGACAATAATTACCTCAAAATTGTTTGTCATGTTTGCCTTGTTAGCAACAAACTACTAACTGTTGGTTACAATCAGGTTCTCAGCTATTACTCCATAATTACATCAGGGAATACTTGCAGCCAATAATAGCTGAGAAATTAGAATTATCTTTTCACAAGTAAAATGCTTGCAAGACCATTCACTCTATTCACAGCCACTCATTTTTACATCAGCAATCTAGTGGTAAGTGAAGCCTACCCCTGTGTAAAGGGCTAGCTGCAGACCTGTGTCCTTTTGCATCTTCAGAACAGTTGTATTAGTAGTGTACAGGTCCTGTAACAATATGTATTTCACTTTGGCAATCATACTGACCAACCAAGCTGTCTCTTCCTTATGCAGGTACTGAAGGGAGTCTGCTTTTGATCTCAGTGTGCAAGTCCTTGTAACTAAGCTTAGCTGGATTTCTGAAAGTGTTGCTTGGTTTTGGTCGATATTCTTTGTTTTCTTCCCTTAGCGTATCTCAGGCTGTTCTCTCCTATTTCTCTTTAACATTAAAAAAAAAAAGGAGGGGCATTCTGCTACAGAGATTAAGTTTTGCTTTCCAGTAAAGGCACTTTATCCATTTTATCCTGTCAAATGTACCAATTGACTTTAGCAGAGGCTATGTGCACAGATTGTTTGATTTAATTTGTCTACTTCCTTATAGTACAGGTGGAAGGTTTTTTTAATAGTTGCTGTTAAAATGCATGCTAGGCATTGACTCCCCTTTTTTTTTCCTATTACATATACTATAGAATAATATAATAAAGCATTTTTTTCAGGAAAAGGAATTTAAAAGGATGTCCTTTAAAGAAAATTATATTTAGCCATTGATTCTTCACTGTGTTATATTTTAATTAAGGAAGCTGTTAATTTATTTTTTTTCTGAGCAGGAAATGCCCTGGAGACATTGGGCTGTCTTGCAAAAGATATTTTTAATGGAAATTTCTTTGAAGCATTTCTTGTTTGATAAAATATTTGTAATGCTGAATGTTTAAAATTAGTAGTAATTTTTTTAACCAAATGCAAATAGTTTGATTACAAGAAAAGATGAGTACTTTTTCAGTGGTATAGTCTTTTGTAATATTAAAACACAAAGGAAGGGGTTATATATATTTTCCTGAGATTTGTGAAGAGGTGTTTTCAAATAATTGGTTTAATGTTGCCAGATAATCACTGTATTTGTTATCCTGAAGCAGAGGGATGTGCCATCTCTGGCACTTCTTAATAACAGGATGGAAAAAATGATGCAATCATCCTGAAAGTTTCAGGATAGGTTGAACTCCAGTGGTGTCCTCCAAGTATTCATGAACACTGATAGCCTGGTTATTGTGAGAAACACAGAGGAGCTGGTTTGCAGGCTGACTGGAGAGAGAAAGATACAAGAACAATTAAATTTCGCATCAACACAGATTAGAATACAGCCTGACTCATTTTACAAGTTTATTTAGCACTTGGTGACTGGTTAACAGCCTGCTGGGAGATGTGTGAGGCTCAGGCAGTCTCTCCATTGCTGCATGCCAGATGGACACTGACCAGTTCTGACCACTGCAGGAGCAGCCTTCCAGACTGACAGACAGACTGACAGACTTCAGTAGCTACTCAGACCCACTCTGGCAAAAGATGTGGAGGAGCCTTTGTTGGCTCTACTATGTGTGATGCTGAGAAACCAATTCAGAACCTCAGCTGTAAGTGCTGGCATTACTAATAGAATAAATTAAGATAAAAGCTAAATTTATGTAACATACAACTTTGAGACTTAGGTGCACAGAACTGAAGAGAAATTGATGCCTTAAGTTAGCTCCAAGAAGCTTTTCTCCACTTCCATCAGATAACAACCCGTCAGGATGCCAGCCTTGCAGCTAGAATGTGGCTTTCCAGCAGAAAGATTGCCTTGAGATCAGACTCTACTGAAGTTCCTGCTTATGGGGATAGTTGCATCTTTGTGTTGAAAATCTTTCCTCAGTACTTCAATTTAACTTCAATGCTTTTACAAGCTGCCTTTTTCATGATGTAAATCGAGGAGTCAGTTTAATGCATCTCTGGAGGAGTAGTGATGCTTCTACTGAACTTCTAGCTGTTCTGATATCCTGTGTGCTTTACTGGGTAGAGTTCCCTAAGCAGAAGGCTTGTTAATAATAAAGAATCCTTGTTAATAACCATCCAAGATCCCTACTATAGACTGTTAAACTTCTGTAAAATTAGTAATTCCTTCTGACTGGAAGGTGGAGTTCAAACCTCTATGCTTAGCTTTTTGTACTCTGAAATTTGAATTTCACATAAGCATACACCTTGGCAAGGAGATTTAAATAAGATCATAAACCAGAAAAAAAGAATGTGATTCACTAGCAGCTTTTAAATAAGGCAATAGTAATAGATACTTTGGGGCAATAATTGATTAGAAAATTTGATTTTTTGCTATGAGAAACTATAATAAAACCATGGTATCAACAAACTAATCTTAGAAGTGATAATTGCTATTATTAATTGGATAGGAAAAGAAATTAGGAGATACAAACTGGGAATAGGTTTTTTTTTTCCTCTGTAAAAACAAAATAGAGAGATGACATTTCAGTTACACAAAGTTACTGTTCCAAGAAGAACCAAAAAATGAAGTATAATAAAATTTTAATGACTTAATTGGCAAAGACATACAGTGAGTTTGTTATGTCACACTATTTAAGTGTCTTGTGGATGATTTTCTGAAGGGAGCTGATGCTGCAACCTGTCAAAGAGACAATAGCAAGACAGAGCTACGTGATGTGGGAACTCTTAATGTAAATTACTTGGAATGGAAGAAATAAGTCCTCTGCAAAAGGAAGTGGTACAAACAGTGAGAGCAGCAGGGTGGTCTAGAGAGCTAGAAAGTAAATGGAAGCAACTAATGCTTTCAAATCAATTTTAAAAAGGACTCCTTGCAGTGTATAAAGAAGCTATAATTCTTAGTCTTTGAATCGTTTACAGGTCTGCATACATACATACATCCATCTTCTAGGATTTCTGTCTGTTTAAAAACAATCAGTAACTTTTAAAAGATATCCCTCTGAGGTAACTGTTCAAGGACTGTATTTGTATCAAAGGTTTGAAAGAACTTTGACTTTTAGTGACTTGGTTTTTAGACATTTTATCCATCTCCAAAATACATGGATGCAATGCAAATCTTACTGAAATCAATCATGAGAATTTCTGTGAACTCCAGTGGAGACAAGGTTTACGTAATAGATTCTCTGTAGCTGAATGAATCCTGAAGTAGTTAATGTGGGCACTGAAACTGCTACTGTATCTTTAATTAAAACATCAGTGCAATTTATGCAGTGATGATAAGCTTTAATTCCTCAAGTTAGCCAAGCTCTGTCTGTTCCTGTATCTTCATTTCTTCTTTCTGCTACATTTCTGCTGTTCTCTACTAGTTACATGTGCTCTCTAGGAACTGTTCCTCTTAGATTCCTGCAACAGGCTATAATCCCTGGTTACTCCTGTAAGACTGCAGTCACAGACTTGCAGTTGTACATATTATTATATCTTCTGCAAATATGCCCTACTTTAATTAAAGGCATGGATGTTGTAAAGCCTCTTAGCAGGGACAAATATTTTTCTTTTCTCTGAATCAGCTATTCAGCAGTGGGCTTCTATTCACCCCCTGGAAAAAATGGGGCCTAAAATGATTGCTTGCTCTAGGAGTTGAGGAACTGTGGTGACAGTACTAAAAGCCAAGTGGCACAGGTAGATTTCGAAGATTTCAAAGAGTGAAACAGCAGCCTGGCCAAGTTTTTCACAATAATTTAAGAAGGAGTGTTCCATGGTGATCCTTGAACTTAATTGTCTCAGTTGGCGTTGTAAAATGTTGATTTCAGTAGAAGCTTTCTTAACTGCTGCTTTTTAAAGGAAAGGGTGGACATGGTAAAACTATCATTTTTCTGAGAAACAATTTTTCACCACCTAGGAAATTGTGTACACTTCTAGCCTTTTACAGGCAGCTCTGATGCTATCATGGCCATGCAGAAGAACGGGGTTTTTTGAGAAGAGCTTCTACTGCCCAGATAATTTACTTGGATGGGTAGTGGTAGCCTATTTGTCCTTTCTGTTTCTTAAAACCCCTTCCAGTGTAATGCCTGGTTTTGTGTAGTCTAGTTCATAGAATCATAGAATCATAGACTGAGCTGAGTTGGAAGGGACCCATCAGGATCATTGGGTCCAACTCCTGGCCCTGCACAAGATGCCTCAAGAGTCACACCATGTGCCTGAGAGCATTGTCCAAATGCTTCTCTGTCAGGCTTGGTGCTGTGACCATTTCCCTGGGGAGCCTCTTCCAGTGCCCAAACACCCTCTGAGTTGAAGAATCTTTTTCCTGATATGCAAACTAAATCCCTCCAACTCACCTTCATGCCATCCCTTGGGTCCTATCACTGGTCACAAGAGTGAAGAGATCAGTACCTGCCCCTCTGCTTTCCCTCACAAGGTCTCCGCTCAGTCTCCTCCAGGCTGAACAGACCAAGTGACCTCACCCACTCCTCATATGGCTTCCCCTCAAGGCCCTTCACCATCCTCGTGGACCTCCTTTGAATGTGCTTTAATGATTTAATGTCTTTTTAATATTGTGGTGCCCAAAACTGCACACAATATTCTACATGAGGCTGTCCCAGTGCAGAGCAGAGCAGGACAATCCCTTCCCTTGTCCAGCTGGCCATGCTGTGCCTGATGCCCCTAGGACAGGGCTGGCCCTCCTGGCTGCCAGGGCACTGCTGACTCATGTTCAATTTGCCATCGACCAGGACCCCCAGGTCCCTTTTTGCACCCTGTTTTCCAGCATCTCATTCCCCAGTCTGTACACACAACCAGGATTGTCCTGTCCCAGATGCAAGTCAATAGTCTGCATGGCACTTCTGTTCAATTTATGGCTTTTCTTTAGGCTAGCTTTGAGGCCTTCTAGTGCATCTGTTGTTTTTTGTAGATGCTTGATGTGAGCCTCTGTGAGTAGAAAAGGATTCTGCAATATGGTTCCTGGGAGAAGGACAACAGGGATGTCCCAAATCTGGCATGTCCCAGTCGAGCATGCTGTAATGGCTCTCTGCTTCTTAACTGAAATATGTTGTAGGACCCTGTGTTGCTTGTGATCTGGCTAACGCCTGGGCATGGGAGACTGGCCAGAAAGGTCCCAGGCCTAAGTGATCATCCAGTACACACATATGAGGGAGAGAGAAGATGCTAGCAGTACCAGTATCTGTGGTTCTTTTAATGTGTATGCAGATAGAAGAGAAATAACTCTTTGGTTTTTAAGCTCTTTCTGCCTTGCAGAGTGAATTTCTCTTAATAATAAGGAGTTTCTTTAAAGATATTTCTGTTTTGGAAATCTAGTCTCCCATGCTATTTGACCACTTCTTGGGATTACTGCAGTTAGCTACACTTTGAACCTGAATGAAAAAATGAGGAGAAACCACCCTCTGGACTCCTCCATTATTCCTGCTCAGAGTGAAAACTGTCCCCCTTCAGCACCCCTCAAGGCAGGAAAATTTTACTTATTCTGCTTTCCTATGTGAGTATGTGCTGGATGCCTTTCCACTTGTTTCTCCCTGTCTGTACACACAGATGTGAACAGAAATCAGTTCTGAAGAAAAATCCAGAGAGTAAAGGATTAGGAAGGCTGTGTAGGGAGTAGCTGAGATTGAATTTGCCAAGGTTATTTTTCCATCAGCATTTATTTAAAATAAAGTTAGCATTGAGTTTTATGTTGGCCCAGTTTTGTATTTTGTAACACAATATGAAACAAATACGAATCTAATTCAAGTTTACACAGATGTATTTATTACTATGAATAGATTCTCTATTAGTAGGTTTTATACCCATATTTATAAATCTATATTTCTCCTATCACAAATATACATATGTATCTTTATATAGATGTCTATTTCTAAATAAAGTGAACAGGTCACTGAAGAGAGGTAGAGCTTGATGGCATAGGAACCTGTTTTTAAGCATGCATTTTCCTGTACTCTAATTAGAGATGGTCTCTGAGAGCTCAGAAATACCATCGGCCCAAATTTTTAAAGAGGCAATTTTGTGAAGGCTAAATCCAACCAAAGCAGTATACATTCCAATACTCACGAATCTCTGAGGCAATAAAGCAGAGCTTATAGAACTGTAAAATCATGGAATATCAGGTTGGAAGGGGACTTCACGGATCATCTAGTCTAACCTTACTTGGCAAAAGCATGGTCTATACAACGTGGCCCAGGACCCTGTCCAGCTGCATCTTAATTATTTCAATAGCTGATTGTTCTCATTGTGAAAAATTTTCCTCGTGTATCTAATCAGTATCTCCCCAGAAGTAGCTTGTACCCGTTACCCCTCATCTTTTCCATGTGAGTCCTTGTAAAAAAGAGAGTCCTTATCTTTGTAGCCACCCTTTAAATAGTGGAACATGGCATCAAGATCTACCCTAACCCTTCTTTTCTCAAAACTGAACAAACACGGTTCTTTTAGCCTTTCCTCACACAGCAGGCTTCACAGTAATCTGATCATCTTTGTGACCCTTCTCTGTACCTCCTCCAGCCTTTCCACACCTTTCTTTGTATAGCAGGCGCCAAAACTGCACACAGTATTCCTGGTGCAGTCTGGCAGGCACTGAGAGTGTATATCTGCTGGTGACGCTCTTGTTGACACCTTTGCTGCAGCAGCACAGTGCTCACTCATATTGAGGTTGCTGTGCACCAGGACCCTCAGCTCCTTTTCTACAAAACTGGTCTCTAATCCCTGGGTAGATCCCATAATATGTTGCACTTCTGGATTATATTTTCCCAAGTGCAAGACCGTACATTTGTCTTTGTACAACTTGATAAGGTTCTTGTTAGCTCACTCTTCTAACCTATCCCGGTCTTCCTGCAGTCTGGCATTCCCTTCTGAAATGCCCACTTCCCTACTCAGTTTGGTATTGGCAAACTTTGTCAGTGTACACTTGATCCCATCTTCCAAATAGTTTGTGATGATATTAAACAGCGTTGGGCCCCACACGGATCCCTGGAGGACCCACTTCTGTCAGGTTCCAGTTTGAAAAGGAGCTGTTCACCACCACCCTCTGGGTGCAGCCTGTCAGCCAGATCCCCACCCACCGCACTGATCACATGTCTGGATCATAACACATCACTTTCTCCAGAAGGAGGCTGAGGGAAACCATGTCAAAAGCATTGGAGAAAGCCAGGTAGACAGTGTCCACCTCACCCCACATCAAGTGAACAGGTTACTTTGTTGTAGAAAGTGATCAAGTTTGTCACGTACAATGTGCCCTTGGTGAACCTGTACTGGCTTTTCCTAATCTTGTGCTTCATCTGACTTAAGATAGCCCCTAGGAGGATTTGTTCCATAACATTCCTAGGGACTGAAGTAAGACTGATGAGCCTATAATTTCCTGAGTACTCCTTTAAGACCTTCTTGTAGGTGGGAGTGGAATTAGTCTTCTGCCGGTCTCCTGAGACATCCTGGATCTCCAAGGCTTCTCAAAGATTATGGAGAGTGGCCTCACAATAATGTCAGTCAGTTCTCCTAACAACGCCCTTGGGTGGATATTGTCAGCCCATTGATTTTAGGGGCCAATCTCCTGTAATAGTTCACACACCAAATCTTCCTTTACTGTGGGTGGGACTGTGTTTACATCAACCTGGATTTTTGTTCCCAAGGCCAGGCCCAAAAGTGTGGATAAAGACAGAAGTGAAGAAAATCTTGAGAACCTCAGTCCTTTCAGCATCACTGGTGACTAATTCACCTTTCCTGTTTAACAGAGGGCCAGTATTTTTCTTCTGTTTCTGCTTGTTGTTTACATACTTGAAGAACACTTTCTTGTGGTTAAATGTCTTGCTTTCGTGTTTTGGTGTGCATGGAAAAGGTTTTGTTTGAATGTGTTTCAAACATATCACAAGGTGTGTGCCATCTATACCAGCTTGTTTTTTCCTGTTCAGGAGAGGCAGCAGTGGAAAACAGCAGATGTCAGTATCTGTAGTTCCTATCAGAATATTACAGGTTATGTCTGAGGGACAGCAGTAGCTAAAACAGTTCAACAGCACATTCTTCCTCCAGGGATGCAACAACAAAAATAAATTTGGATGGCTGTGTCTTGTATAAGTAGGTTCCATATGTATATGTGTGTGTGTATACACATACATTCATGTAAAAATAAATATGAATCCATAGTGAAGCTCTATCCATCCCTCAAAGTGTTCTTCTGTTACAGGACCAGGGAATCTTAGGGGCTTCCTCTCAGAGCCATTTGCAGTGGTGCTTTGTAGGGCAGGTCAGAGACTGAGTGGAGAAGACTTGTGTGACAATCCAACTGGAGTGCTGTGTGCAGCTCCAGGATCCTCAGTACAAGAAAGACAAGTGCTTGTTAGAACTGGTCCAGAGGAGGGCCACAAGAATTGTCAGAGGGATAGAACAACTCTTCTATGAGGACAGGCTGAGAGAGCTGGGATTGTTCATCCTGGAGAAGAAAAACCTCTGGAAAGATCTTAATGGAGCCTTTCAATATATAAAGGTGGCATGTAGGAAAGAGAAAGGGAGACTTTTTTCCAGGGCCTACAGTGACAGGACAAGGGATAATAGTTTTAAACAGGAAGAGGATAGGTTTTAGATTGGACATAAGGAAGACTCTTTTTTATGATGAAGGCAGTGAAGCACTGGAGTAGGGTGTCCAGAAAAGTTGTGAATGCCCCATCCTTGTTCAGGGCCAGGTTGGATGGCGATTTGAGCAACCTGGTCTAGTTGAAGGTGTTTGTGCTCATGCAGGGTGTTGAAACTAGACTGCTCTCAATGTCTGTTCCAACTCAACCCACCCTTTATTTCTGTGGTTGCACTAATCAAGGTGAGAACATATACACTCCAACTTATAAGGCCTCTGTCCGAAAATAAAGGAGATTTCTGGATCATTTCAGGTGGAATTTTTTTTTTCCTGCCATGCCTGTCTGGGCAGCCAATAAGGTAGCAGGATCATGAAAGGTCCCAAAATTGTAGAGTGGGTTGAATAATTTAAAGCTGGATATTCTTGTTACTGGAATATGATCAGGAGGTGCTTCCTTCCTCCTACCACCTTTCATTTGTCTGCCTTTGTTGGTAAAAGGCTTTTTTTTCCTGCTATCATTTAAACATCAAGACAGTTCGAGAAGGAAATGAATTCTGGAGTAAAAAGCTTTGTGCAGTGGTGTCAGGTGATAAGGAACAATTTATTTCACGAGTTCATGTAGTTATTGGGGAAGAATTCTGAGGCTTTTTTTGTCTGTAAGGTGTGGATTTTAACAGGAGAGAAAGAGTTCTCATAATAATCCTTAGTTCTCGGTCTAAGGAAGTCTGAAATACTTCTCCTCAATACTTCATCTTTGCTTATTTGCCAGCTGAAACTATGTCATGGGAGAGGAGAATGGTAGTAAAGGAAAGGGTGCTGTTTTTGAAAGGCATGTTCTTTGAGGAGAATGGACTGGTGTAGAGCAAATGGAAAGGTCTATCTTCATGCTTGTTTCTGAGTATGAGATGAGAAAGTCAGTTTTAGCAGCAAGGAAAAGCAGTTTTCCAAAGAGTTGTCTGACAGATGCAGAGTCAGTAGTGATGGGCTTGGCAGAGACATAAGTGGTAGTTAGACCTCTGACTCCTGCAGAGAGGTAGCAGGAGAGAGAGCACTCTTCTACCATTGGTGCCTTTTAAACCACTGCTCTTGGTGAAGGTTTGCTAGTTCTCTTCTAGTCACTCCCTGAAGAAGCTGTTTAAAAGAGTATTACTTGCCAGTGTGTGAAAGGAAAATGTCAGTGCAGGCAAATTTGGATGTCTTGCATCTTGTTCTCAGTGGGCCTACTTTGGTTTATAGCAAATGAGGACCTAACCTTTTTTAAAAACAGGCATTATTTTCTGTTTACAATACTGATTTCTGTGGCAGTTGATAGTTGTCAGTGCACCCCTGTAAGCATGAAAAACATGATCTTAACTTTATTAATTATTAGCACAATACAGTAGCCCAAAGTGTAGCAGAAATAAAGCAAACA
The DNA here is from genome assembly GCF_009650955.1 of Corvus moneduloides. NCBI lineage: Eukaryota > Metazoa > Chordata > Aves > Passeriformes > Corvidae > Corvus > Corvus moneduloides. Next base: position 119,354,552 of record NC_045476.1, on the reverse strand, counting down.
TATTGATGTCCACCTGCTATCCATTTTCATCTTCAGATGGTGAAGAAACCACATAGATGCTAGTGGTAAACACTTGTGTATTTCAGTATAACAAAATCTGTTTTGGAATACCAGCAAGTCAGTAGCATGGCATGAGTGGCATGCCTTATTATATTGTCTGCATTCCAAAAGAGATGCTGTCACCTCTTCAACCCACCCTCTGCATGTGGAGTATCTTTTCAAAGCAATCTGAGAGTTTTTGCCTAAGCGTTTAAACTGAAGGTCTGATTCAGTAGTTTTATTGTTCGAAGTAGTAGTGCTAAAGGAAGCGTTTTTAATTGGGAGCATTTGGAGGAATGTTTCCATCTTTGTTAAATGTACTCATCCATATAACAAGAGTGACAGCTTTTTCCAGTGACTCAGAGCATCATTAATCCAGAAGGTTAGAGTTATTAGAAGAGATAGCACAGCTCAGAGAGGTTACTCTTTCATCTCTCTAGATGCATCAGAAGGCTAGTGGAGCTGGGGAAATGAGGCAAGGCAGAAGATGGGTCTTCTGTCAGAAGAAGGGACTTGGACAGATGAAGAATGTCTGTTGCTTTGTGTCACAGCAATATATATGTTATTTAGAAGCTGGTGGTATCAGAAGTTGCATCATGACTGAAGAAGCAGTATGACTGAAGGCCAGAACATACGTTGCATGCTCTGAAATAAAGAAAACAGAGAAGTCCAAACCATGTGGTTTAATAAATTGAGTTTCTGGTTTGGTGATGCTGGAATTTATTGATGGCTGTAAGTAATGTGTTCCAGAAACTCTGGTGAATGAGTAAAGAAGAGGGAGGACATTACTGTCATACTCCTTTCATGAGAGTGAGGAGAGATGATGGAGGATTTTTGGCCACTACAAAGCTCTGTTGGGAGTAAGTTGCAGAATTAGTGGAAAATATTCCACCTTAAATCTGAACTACATCTTAATGAAATGTGACCAGTTTTTGGGAGGAAAGGATGGAACACTGAAAATTGTTTGTTTTTGTTTTGGTTTTTATTCCCCTGGATATTCACACTGATTCAGCACTGACTATATTTATAATATTTTTTTCTTTCAAAAAATCCACTCCTTTGACATTAAAGAGGAACAGCTTTTACACTAAGCCAGAAATCTGGAGGATATTTTAAGATCCACCTACATCTTGTGAGATAGTCTTTACTACTCTAAATTAGATTCCCTAAACATGCCAAATATAAGAATGAGTAGAACATATGGATTGGCCAAAGGTATCTGAAGTAGGAGCATTTTTTTCTTCCTGCTACAGCTCAGCCTGAAGTGTGACAGGCACTTTTGGTGACACATTTGTGCAGGAAGGATAGGCTAGAAGCTTTCTCTCTGTAAGAGCTTGCTGACTTCATGACATGATTACATAAAAAGCCATAGGGAATCTGTAAGTTGTTAATGTTTTCAAGGTAGGGCTGAGGCCTTGCTTTTTGGGTTTTTCCTTATACCTATATAGATCTGGTGCAGGCAAGCTTTGGCAAATACAAAAAAAGCCAGTGAGTTCCTTTGTTCTTTGCTATAAATATGGTCATCGATGAACCCTTTTAAAGTCCTTGTTTACAAAAAGTGACGTTTAAGCTTGAGCCCAGGTTCTAGGTCTTTATTAGCTAGTGTTGGGGCCTTATGGATTGCACATCCACACCTTTAGCCAAAATGAATTTTAAATGAGTTGAAACGTACTGACAAACCCTGCAACATGGAGAGGAGTTTAGCAGAAGAAACAATAGTGGATAGTTTCATCAGTTACTCTGATTCCAAATTTTCAGTTTGCTGCAGGGTCTGCCTTGGGCTGGAGTCCCCTCAGGATCAGCTGAGTGCAAAAAATGGCTCAAACACACAGCCTTTCATTATTATCTCTCAAATGGGAGCTGCTGACTCTCTGACCCTTGTTCCATTTCGGGACTAATTCAGACACATATGGAAGTGGGCTCGAACTTTATCCCTTTCCATTGAGTTTGCCACTTCTATGGACTTCACACTGAGGTAGAGGCACCTGTATGCTTAGTTGCACAGTCAAATGAAGCTGTTCCCTGTTGTGTGGATTCTCAGTGCTCTGTTTCCAAAGAGACTGTAACCAGGAACATACAGGAAGAGCTGAAGGTTGTCCAGGAAGGCTGGCTCTCTCCAGCTTCTGGCTCTGAGAAAGCTTTGGAGGAGCAGGGTAAGGAATAGGAATTTTAGCTGATTGAATGATTGACTGCATATTTGTCTTGGCAGGATGTGTCAAGAATCCTCTGAGCTGTAAGCACCTCTCATTTATGCACAATATACATCCTGGGTTTGGAGGAGAAAGGAATATACTGTTTTAATAGAGATTAAAGAATAATGAACAGTGCACAGGTTGCTCAGCTAAAATTATCATTAACAAGTGTGGCAACATCCTTAGGCAAAGGGTTGATTTGATAATGAAAAGCCATCATCCTATCTGAATAGACAGCTATTGGACATAGACTGCCAAGAGATTGTCTGCTGACCTTTTTGAAAATATGAATGCTTAGCTGCAAATGTTTTAAACTCATTCTTTTTGAACTGCCCAGCCTATGAGAATCAGTCAAGAATAGCTTTGATGAGTGTGTGCTGGAAGATGTTCCTTGAGGGGAGAGATTTTTGCACTGGCACACATATTTTACATCACTGCACTTCCCTGTGTGTATTCATATCTCTTTGGGCTCATTTGCACAGTGTTTGTTTCTTTCATTCAAATAATCTGCCTTTGATTAAGCAGGCTTTCAATTCTTTTTAAAAGCCCTGTGGCATGTTAAAGGTTCACTTTTTGATCGTGTTGCATTTTCTGTCTTAGTGTACACAAGTATGTTCAAGGTTATGAATAGAAGATATTTTATAGATACCGTTAGGTTCTAAACCTACACAGGTGGTGCAGAATCACGTTTTTGTGACCATTTTAAGTTGCAAAAGTCACGTGGACACAAAGGTCCATCAGAAGGCAGTAGATTTCATGCACAGATGGACAGGATTGTTTTTTAAATAAGAATTGACTTTTCAGATTGTACATATGATTTACCATTTTTTCACCAGCATATGAAGGAGGCCACACAGAAATCTGTTGAACAGTTTTGACTTAGAGTTTTTTGGATTTAGTCTGAAGGTGTACTGCTATGTGAGAGAAACAGCTACTCTGAATCTAAAGTATATCTGAAAAAAATAGTATGAGAAAACTAACTAAAGTGGAGTCTCTTAAATGGGCAAGTGGGAGGCCCTCAGGCAATGAGAATTTGATTTTCATACTGCTTTCTTACTAATACTGTATGAGTTTAAGTATTTCTTCTTAAGAGATAAACCCCTTTGATTCCCTGAGAGAAAAAGATAGTTAATACCATCTGTAAAAGCCATTAAGTGTTCGTTAGGCCTAAATATAAGAAAAGCCTTTTAACTAGTCACATGGGCAGGAAGGATAAGATGGCTAATATTCAGATATATTCATACAGATTGTCCTCTTTGCCTTTCTGCATTTTGTGGGAAATCTGACTCTTTCATATTGAGGAATGTGGGAAAGATAAAAACTATAAATGTATACCCAAGTTCCTGAACTGCATTTCAGATAATGTAGGGGAATGTAATGTCATGACAAAAACTTTAAATCAGCAAATTAAATGAGCAAAAGCTTCAACTTTCGAGCTGGGTGCCCCTTATTCAGACATCAAATCCGTGTCTTTGAGATTGCATTAAGCTAATGTAGACTGATTTTTCAGAGGTCATTGAGGCTTGCCCTTTACTGGTTCCTTTACTAAATGACTGCAGGGGATCCTACCTATTTTACACTTGCTGATAGGCACTGAAAGGTGACAGTTTAGCCAAAATGAATGAAAAATCATTTAAAAGGATATTTTACTAAATACTGACAGTGTCTGGCTCTACCTATGACCAGCTTGGAGTCATGGTTAGCTATACCATGTGACAATGTCCTCCTGTCCCACAGCTCCTGGTCCAGACTGGGGATTGTCCCAAGCCCTCTGCAGACCCGTTCTGACTTGCAGGCCTGAGGTCTTTCCAAGCAGGGTGTGTGGGCAGAGTGAGGACTCATGCCCTGGCTGGGGAGCCATGAAGTGCTTTCCTGCCCCTTTTAAGACTTGATCTGTAAAATGGTCCCTCAGAATGTTTGGCAAATATTTATGGATTAATCTCAGAAAATTTTAAAACATCCACTGCTGATTCAGATTTGGGTTTTGATGACTGAATTTGCAAAGGTATTTAGCTGTGTAATTTCATTAAAACCAATGAGAACCAGGTCTCTGTCTACTCACTGGGTAAGAGTTGTGAAATTATGCAGGCATTTACTGTGGGTTAATAACTCTAATAACATTTCGCTGCAGTGTTGCTTCTGTGGATTTTTCCTGTTTTGTTTTCTGAAGAGCATATTTGTTTTTTAAAAACATAATGTAACCATCAATTACTGTAATAGCCACTAGAGGTCTACTGATATCAAAATTCCACCAACATCAATTATTTCTGTAAGTATTAAAAATATTTTACCCAAAAGAAAATTCTTCTTACTAAACTATGCCTACTTTGTGAGGTGTATAATTTAAATTATCTGAATTTTTAACTCCTTAGAGTTGTTTTTAATTGTCATATTTAACTGAAGTAGGGAAGAGCTGCAATGTAAAACTCACAACTGAAAAGTGCCTTAAAAGATTGCCAACTATATTCACATAAGTAAGTATATTAAAATGTAATTCACTGGATAGAATATATTTCTTAGTGGTTAACCTTGAAGCAAACACTGTTTTAATGAAATTGTTGTACAATTAATAGCTTCTTATGGCATTATTGAATTCTATATGCCTTTGAGGATCAATTTTATTTCTCAGAAAATAAAACAATCTTCAAACCTTCTTTTAAATTACCTTAGTATGATACCTTGTAAATTTCTAACAGCAAGTGGGAATTAGATTACTGCATTTCCTTTAGGCCTAGTTATTCATCACAAGAACAGGAATGTACTCACTGAGACAAAAGGGATAACAAGTAACATTAATGACTTTTTTCTGGTGACTTCCCCATCAGGTGAAAAATGCTTCTTCTCTGTTGAAACAAACACAAAAACCAAAACCAAATGAAGTGTGTAAATTGCAGTTTCCTGTGATTCATGAGCTCCTTACCTAGAGTTTGTAGGGATTCAAGCTGCAGCATGAGAGGATCCCTTTGAGACCTAGTTAATGGTTAGAGTTGAACATGACTGTTCGTACTCAGCAAAATGTTTTTGCATCCTTTTTGTCATGGCCTAACAAGTCATGGAGCCTGTGAGTCTCATAGGAAGTGTCAGACTCCTCAGATCTCATCTGATGGTGCTTTCGGTTTGGTGTCTGCCAAGTGGAGATATTTTGGTTTTTTTCCTTTTTTTTGAAAGAAGGTGGTATCACAGGCAGTGTCACTGAAAGCAGCTGCAAAGGATACAAACAAAGCCTGATTCAGAACATCTGTAAAACTTCCTGATGTGTGCTAAACTGTATTAGGAGCTTTGTTGGACTGGGATACATCTTAGTGGAAATATTTGTTGTGCATTGTGTGAGTATTGGGTCTTGTAGTGAAATATTGTTTGTGTTCTGACTGTATTGTGACTGCTGTGCCTAGCGCTAGCTCTTACCTTGTGCATAGTTTTCCTCACTCACTGAAGGATGAGGGCTGTGAGAGTGTAGTGACTTCAGTTAGTTCTGTGTGTGAAGTCAGTGGCTTATGGCTGGTAGCTAAAGAAAAGGAAAACCTACAAAGTCTGTCTCTTTTTTCAGACTATTTATTATAACGGGAAAAAATCTGATGGCCACATCTGTCAACCTTAATATTTATGAAGGTATCCAGACCTGCCTCTTATTGGTCAGAGTGCTTGGTATGAGTACACCTCTTTAATAGGAGAGGAAATTGTTAGTGTGATAGCAGAAAAACTCAGCGTAAATGATTAACTAAGGGTTTCCATAAACCTGTGTATAAATGTCCACTGTGTACATAAATCATGCCCAAGATAGTTCTCACTTACTGCCCTTTGTGGAAATATTTAATTTCTCTCCATCCTCAGTTGTAAGAGGAAATGCCACATGAAGAGGTCAACACTTTCCTTAGGAAAGACCAGTGAAATTAGTTCTTTTAAGAATATCCTTTCTTTCTTCATTGGACAGTTGGAGAATAAGTCAAGTCCTTTGTGTGAAAGGCAGAAGAGCAGATTCATTCAAGAGAGTGCTGGGAAGTGTCTCTCTGCACGAGTCTGGAACCAGCATCCCAACAGGGATTCCCCTGAGAGAGCAGGTGGCAGAGCTGCTCTGGCCTTTCTGGGGCTTGAGGGGAAGGTAGTGTGAAGTTGCTGTCAGGGCTCCAAAGAAGTCTTTTTAGTGAAGCTGGTTAGGGCAAAACAGATATAGCCAGAGTAGCTTGGAAGAGTGAGGACAAAGGGTGCCTTCTCCACCCATTTGTCTATCCTGTTCATTAGCGTCCATTCATCTCCTGAATGAGAAATTATTTTATCTGTTTTCATCTAGTGTTGAGAGACCTGGTTGAAAAAAATCTACAGATAATTATAATTGTTACTGTTGCTAGTGTTATTAGTGTTATCATCATCATCATAATCATCTCTCTCTTAATAGTCCCCAGAAATTGTTCTGGTGCTAGGTCCACATGCCGACTTTGTGATGACTGTAGCTTCTGTACAACCCTAAGTTGTTCCTAAAGTGCTGGGCAACAGGCAAAATACTGTGACCATCTGGCTTTCCTCCTGAGCATCCCATATTTGAGAGGAATGAATGCTTAAAAGTGATTAGTGTGAGGGACAGAAAAGAGACAAGATGCATCATGAGCATGGGCTATTATGGTTTTCATATTTAAGTAAAAGCAGATGTAAGCTATGTGAGGCTAACGAGGCATTACTTACAGAGTCTCAATGTGGCAAAACTAATGGGAACATTTTTCTTCTTAGCTCTAAAATATAGTGTCTAAATGGAATTATATGGCAGAAAGGGTGGAGCCAGCATGGCATTTTCTCCAGATGTTTGAATTCCTAGTTATTCTTTTGCCAGAGCTGGTGATTCATCTCTTCAAAGCTTTATTCCCTGTGTCTATGTCAGCAGTATTGTGAACACCTTCACAGTTTCATTTTTGTTTTTTGCAAGTAGTGAGTTTGGGGGGAAAAAAAGAATATTTGGACTTGGAAAATGCACCTTATTATCCCTTTTCCCCTGGGTAGAATGGGGCAAATTTCCATCCTCTGGCTTCCTTTCTCTGCAAGAAGAGGATGAGGAATCAAATGGCAGTTCATTAGCACTCAGTGTGCTTACTACTGTCTCAGGCTGGAACCTCTGCCAGGAACAAAGGCATTAGAAGTAAATGAGAAGAATACTGCAAGACTGCAAGAAACCCAACCCTTTCTCAAGCTGGCAGATATAGAATCATAGAACTTGGTGGAAAAGATCATTGAGTCCAACACTAACCCAGCACTGCCAAGTCCGCCACTAAATCATGTCCCTGAGTGCCACATCTACATTTCTTTTAAATACCTCCATGGCTGGTGGCTCAACCATTTCCCGGGGCAGCCTGTTCCAATGCTTGACAACCCTTTCTGTGAAGAAATTGTTCCTTGTAACCAATCTATAACTCCCCTGACACAACCTGAGGCCATTTCATCTTGTCCTGTCACTTGTTATCTGGAAGAAAAGACTGACCCCCACCTGGCTACAGCCTCCTTTCAGGTGGTTGTAGAGTCCTTTTCTCCAGGCTGAACAACTGCTCTCACTCACAACTGAGCTCACTCAGCTGCTCTTCATAGGATTTGTGCTCCAGACCCTTCACCAGCTCTGTTGCCCTTCTCTGGACATGCTCAATGTCTTTCTGGGAGTGAGAGGCCCAAAACTGAACACAGGATTCGAGGTGTGGCCCCACCAGTGTCGAGTACAGAGGCATGATCACTCTCGTCCTGCTGGCCATGCTACAGGCCAGGATGCCATTGGCCTTCTTGGTCACCTGGGCGCACACCTACTCATGTCCAGTTGGCTGTTGACCAACACCCCCAGGTCCTTTTCCACTGAGCCACTTTCCAGCCACTCTTCCTCCAGCCTGTGGTGCTGCCTGGGGTTGTTGTGACCCTGGTGCAGGACCTGGCACGTGGCCTTGTTGAACCTCATATCACTGGCCTCAGCCCACTGATCCAGCCTGTCCAGATCCCTCTGCAGAGCCTTCCTGCCCTCCAGCAGATCAACACTCCCACCCAACCTGGTGTAATCTGTGAACATACTGACATGGCATTTGATCCCCTTGTCCAGGTCATTGATAAAGACATTAAACAGGACTGGCCCCAGTACCGAGCCCTTGGGAACATCACTGGAGACTGGTTGCCCCATGGATGTATCTCCCTTACCACCACTCTCTGGGCTCTCTGGCCATGCAGCCAGTTTTTTACCCTGTGAGCTCTGCACCCGGCCAAGCCATGAACAGACAGATTTTCTGCAAGAATGCTGTGGGAGCCAGTGTTGAAAGGTTTACTGAAGCCCAGGTAAACAACATCCACAACCTTTTCCTCATCCAGTAAGCAGGTCACATTATGATAGAAGAAGATTTTGTCAGTCAAACAGCAGCTGCCTTTCCCTAATCCATGCTGACTGGGTCTGATCCCTTGGTTGTTCTGTATGTCTGTGTCACGGCACCCAAGATTATCTGCTCCGTGACCTTCCCTGACTCTGAGGTCAGACTGACAGGTTGGTAGTTCCCCAGATCTACGTTTCTGGCCCTTCTTGTAGATGGGTATCATATTGGCCAACCTCCAGTCACCTGGGACCTCCCTGATTAGCCAGGACTGCTGGGAAATGATGGAAACCAGCTTGCTGAACTGTTCTGCTGGCTCTGTCAGTACCTTTGGATAGATTTTATCTGGCTCCATGTGTGTGTCTAAGTGGTGTAGCAGGTAGCTGACTATTTTCCCTTGGGTTATGTAGGCTTACTCTTCTCTCCATCCCTGTCTTTGGGCTCAGGGGCTGGGTACTCTGAGAATTTACTATTGGACTGAGGCAAAGAAGGCATTAAGTACCACAGCCTTTCCCGATTCTTTGTCACTGTACTTCCCCCTGCATGCAGTAAAGGATGGAGATTGTCCTTAGCCCTTGTTTTGTTGCTGATGCATTTATAGAATAATTTTAACTGTCTTTTATGGCAGTAGCCAGATTATATTCTAGTTGGGCTTTGGCCCTTCTAGTTTTCTCCTTCCTTGCCTCATGACATACTTGTAGTCCTCCTGAGTTGCCTGTCCCTTCTTCCAAAGGTCATAAACTCTCCTTTTTTCCCTAAGTTCCAGCCAAATATCTCTGTTCAGTCAGGCAGGTCTTCTTCCCCACCAGCTCATTTTTTGACATATGAGGACAGCCTGCTCCTGTGCCTTTAAGATTTCTCTCTTGAAGAATGTCCAGCCTTCCCCGACTCCTTTACCCTTCAGGACTGCATCCCAGGGATGATGTTAACCAGTCTCCTGAGCAGGCCAAAGTCTGCCCTCTGGAATTCAAGGTGTTCGTTCTGCTGGCACCTCTTCTTACCTTTCCAAGAACTAAAACGGTAATTTCAGGATTGTTGTGCCCAAAACAGCCTCCATCCATCCCAGCACCCACCAGTCCTTCTCTGTTCACAAACAAGAGGTCCAGCTCAGCATTTGCTCTAGCTGGCTCACTCACCAGCTCTGTCAGAGAGCTTTCTTCTACACTTTGTGGGAACCTCATAGACTGTCTCATCTCTGCTGTGCTGTATTTCCATCAGACATCAGGTAAGTTGAAGGCCCCCAGGAGCCTTCAAGAGATAACAAGAGATAGTGATAGTGAGAGTTCTCCCTTACACCTTTAGAATATTTCATCTGCCTCTTCATCCTGTTTGGGTGGTCTATAACACAATCCCACCATCATATCGGCCTTACTGGCCTTGCCCCTTATTCTTTCCCACAAACACTCAGTTGTATCGTCACCCTCATTAAGCTCCAGTTGTTGCTGCTGCACAATGGCTTCCAGCTCCTCCTGTTTGTTGCCAACAAGTTTGACTAAATTATCAAGAAAAGCTTTTGTTTTGGTTTGTTTGTTTGTTTTTAGGTTTTTGGTTTTTTGTTTGTTTGTTTGTTTTCCATGTTTTAATTTCGGTTCTCCAGAAAATGTGGTTGATTTTTAGGAGAGCTGTAAGCAGAAATGCTCAATCAAGCAAGACCCAATGAAACACTTAAATGAAATGCAAAAATCCATTTTGCTTAACAATGCAGATTTGGGGATTTATTTATACATATGCGTATGTTTATGATTTCTCTAATGATTTTGAGAATCTTTGGCTTCTAATTTGGGGCACTTGATATCGTGAAAGTGAAACTTATGGAGCAGTAATTCAGGTTTCTGAAGTTCTTTTCACTTCATCTGTGAAATCAGAAACTTTGGCAACTTAAATTAGATGCTGTGTTCATATTAAATGCATTTATTAAATGCCAGAGATAGAGTGAACTGGACATGGATACTATGCTGAAAAAAGCCATCTATGGTGCTGGTTTTATTGACTGAATTGACATACTGTGTATTTCACTTAAGGCGAAAACGTCTATAAATTAAGTAGCCTCAGGCCTGTGGCTTAGAGACAGGACCTGGGTCTGTGTGCTCCAAGCTGGGCAAAAGAAAGCCTTGGAAAGGGTTTCCCTCTGGTATAGAGTAATATACATATAAATATGTGCAGGGAAAAGATGACTTTTCTATATACCATAGATTCAGTGACTGGAATACTAATGTCCCTGTGTGAAGCCTTTACTTGCCATGACAGCCTAATGAGACACTGACAGTGGCTGTCTGCTTGTCCTGAGTGAATGTCCTGCATTATGTTGTTTGTGTTGTACTGCAGGATGCTGAAGTGAGGTTGTCTGACTGCTGTCCCCTCGGGAAGCTCAGGAAGAGATGTGCTGAATCTCCCAGGAGGCTATCCTCAGAAATAGTTTTCTACCTAAATAAATACCATCTCCTGGGGATCTTCTGGAATAGTAACCAATGCATGACTGCCAATATCTTTTCATACTGTGAAATTTTAAAGCCTTAACTTAACACATCTATAATATGAAGACACAGCTAGGATGCATCCTCTTTTTGCTATATTATCATTTACTGACGGAACAGTCTTGCCTTCCTACCTGTTTGTGCATGTAACTTCAGCTGTATACACTTCATGCTGTTTGGGACTAAGCTTTCTTAAGGACTTATGTTATTCTTATTTACCATACAAAAGCTGAGGTCATCTGTGATGTGTTCTCTGATACTTCTTAGATGTGCATGCTAAACAGGAGAGGGAAGTGTTTAAAGCGTTTTGCAGTATTCCTGTATAGGATTTCTTAGCTGGAAATACATATCTGTGCATCCTGAAAGTCTGTAGCATAAGTCCAGTTCATCAGAGCCACTAATGTGAGCTTTAAGAACAGCTTGTACTTCTGCAGAAGAGTCTGATAGCTTTAAATGGAAGAGTAGCAGATTTAGACTTCCCAGTCTGCAGCTTGTAAATCTTTTATACATAAATTGATCTCATATTTGTACACTTAGGGAGAAATGTTAGCTAAAAATCTTTCCTGCTTCTTAAAACTCTGTTTAAACACTGCAAAAAATTTGCATACAGAATATGAATTCATTATCATGTTATGTTCTGTGTGCTTCCTCAAACTTAATTGCATTATCACACCTTGAAAATGGATGTTACAAAACAAATACTATCACGAAACGCTCTAGGCCTAGAGAAGACACGATGAAGAAAGGTCTATAATAGAAAGAGGTGTGAAATTAAGAGTCATTAAATAAACTCCTGGACATTTCAGTTTGGAGAAAAATATGCCTGAGGGAGTGGTATGACAGAGGTTTGTACAGTTGTAAGTGGTGTGTAGTGTCAAACATGGTATTATTCTATAGTGTTTCTCATACTGTAAAAATTGGGTCACAATAAAATGATCAGGCAGTGAGATCATAAAAATCATAAGATGTTTTGCACGCAGACAATCACTAAGGTGAGGTATTAGTGTCACAGAATGTTGCAGAAGCAAAAAAATCCAAAGCGAGCATAGTCCTGAAGCATAGATCAACTGATGGCTATTCAGTATATTTTTAAAAAACCTTCGTCAGAGAAGATGATAAAGCGTTGATTGCTGGAAGCTGCAAGGATGTAGTAGGAGAAGGATCATTGTATTTTACTATTCCTACAGTCTTTTGCCCAATATCTACTTAAAATTGGGATATTTGGCCAGATGAATCCTTGCTTGACCCACTGTGATTATTTGTGCTTGTTTTTGGATTTTTGCTCTTTGATTTTTGGTCTACGTTGTACTAATTATCCTCATGAACTGACATGAAGACTGACTGTAACCTAAATCTTTGTCTTACCTCTCCCTATTGCTTAATACAGTTTTTGCCATCAGTGAAGCAGAATTCTTTATGGAAAAGGATGATTGTTTCGTACTAAAATGCTCAATACAACTATCCTGAGGCTTTTTAGAGTCTGTTACTGCTGACAATTTGCTGCTCTTCTTTTTTTTAATGGAGACTATGTTGTTAGATGCACCAGTAGTTACACAGAGAAACAAATGTACCTCTGAAAAAATTATCCTTTTGGTGTGGTAGAAAAAAACAGCTAAACAGCAAAAATAGCACTGTGGAACTGACCAGTGTGCAAGTCCTGCTCTGGTCATGAGAGGGGGAGATGAAGATTCAGGGATTCAATGGGTTTGCATTTCTTTCCTAGTAATCTTTTCCCTGGTCAAGTCTCTTTATTTTTTTTGGTTTTGTTTCTTGTCTGGAGAATGGAAGTGATAATACTGCTTTAAATCCATGTATTTTCTATCTTGTCTTGCTTGATTCAGCAGTAGGCTTTTATGCCAGGGGTTTTATGGGTACGCACATGTATGGGTGCAATGCCTGCCATAATGGTGACCTGATACAAGCGGGAACGTGTAAGTGCTAATGCAGGCACATGTGCATGTATGTATGTTAAACAGAAATTCCAAAAAAAAACCCCAAACTAACCAACCGAAAGAAAAACTATTTGAGGACAAAGAAAAGGCAGGTCCTTGGCTCTTCACTGGTGCGTTTTTTCTCTCTCTTTATTTCCCCTCTTGTACTCTGCTGACACGCTCACTTTCTTTTCCTTAACCTTTCTCAGATGGCAAGAGCAATCTCTCTAAAACAAAAGCCTGTCTCTGTTTGATGACGCTCATTAAAAGAAAAAGTAAACTGTGAGGAGTCACTACCTGAACTGTGTGTGCCTGCCTCCTCCAAACAGGCACTCGAGTGCTTAGGTGTGCTCCTCAGGGGTTGCTCCATGCTGCAGCTGGAGCTGCTTGTGCCCACCCTCATCTCCCTCTTTGTACAAAGAGTGACACACTCGTACATGTGTTGGAGGCAGAGCTCAGTGGAGACGCAGGTGTTGCAGGCAGCCCTGCAAGATGTGCCTACTGGCAATGTCAAACCAGTGTACCAGCTCTACAAAAGCAAACTAGAAGCGCACATCCAGCCTTCTCATGAGGAACCAGTACCCCAGGGCACTGGCTCTAGAAAGTGATTCTCTGTGTATCCATGGCCTTTTAGTGATTTGGTGGCAGGAAATGTGAACGAAAATTTAAAAAAAACAAAATCAAAGGGACTTTGTCAGTGAAAATCTGTAAGTCTGAGATGCAGGGGGAAAATGTTGCCCTTCTCATTTTGGTGTAATAAAAGCCTTTATGTAATGTGAACGTTGGTGGGGAACAGTCTTCCCGAATCGTGTTTACTAGTGGGAGTTTCAGAAGCGATGCGTGGGTGGGAACTAACAATAAACCCCCCCACATCTCACTGCTGCACGGCATGGATGAGACCAGGCTGGTAGCAACAGTCATCCATGTTACCCTCATCTGTTTTGTGTTCCACAGGGGACATTAGGCTTGTTGGTGTTTCTGTTCTAGACGATGCCCTACGGACGTGATATCCCTTTCCCCCTCCCATTCCTCCTCTACACTGAATACTCTTAGGTCAGTTTTATGGCACTGTCCCCTCTCTGTGCCTGTTAGATATTCCTTAACACTGATATCTATCTGTGAGCATTAGCTAGCGGATGGAGTAAGCTGAGGTTTTGGCCCAGGTAATTCTCTCATGTCTCAACTTCGTTTGTCTTTCTTATCTGCAGTGCGTAAGTGGTTCACTTCAGGGTCGATGCCCTTGGAATATTTTCTTCATAGCATTCTTTGAGTCTAATGCCAGCTGTATTGAATCAGTCAACTGCCTTCTCTTCTGGTGAGAATGTAAGATAACAGTTTAAATGAGCATTACATAATTCCCCTCTAGAAACTGGTTTAGCTGTTGCACCTACCCGGGCCAAAGAATTATTCTTTCTATACCTGCTGATGAAGCTTAACAGAGCTTTGGAACTAGGTGGAAAAATCAAGAGGAAGTAAAGTTTTCACATTCTTCCTCATTTCCTTTTGACATGCTACTGCTTCATCATCTCATCAAAGTCTTCCAGAGGTGCATCTCATAGCAAAGCAAAGAACCAATGCAGGTATTTGGATACAGATCAGCTGTGCTTAAAAGGTCTTACCTGGTGTTTGTGAAGCATCTGTTTTACAGCTTGCACTTTCTTTAGCCTCACCATATTCTCTTCCTCAGTTGTCATTCAGCAGCCATGGGGTAACATGAGTAAATTTCTTTCAAGTATACTGATGTATACTGAACCAGAATGAAAATGTGAATATTCAATTCTTTTCCCATATTGGGTGTTCCTTGAGTATGATGCTTTGTCAAGCCAAAGCTGGATGGCATATCCTTCTTGCCTCTTTATAGATATGCAGAGAAATAGAGCATAAACTGCTTCACTTTTGATTTTGGTATTTATGGTCTTATACCAAATATTTATCCTTAGATTTTTAAAGATAAGGAACTGGGATGCTTTCTTGTCACTTTTCTGGGCCACTAGCTTTTCGTATTCCGTCATCTTGATTTCTCTGTGTGTCTGTCATAAATGGCAGCTCCATGAGAAACATCATCAGCAAGTATGGTTTATGTGAACTTTGTTATTTACTGTGATCTTTGAGACAGAAATTACTTAAAATGTTTGCTCTGAATTCATAATTAATATAGTGACAGAACAAGGGGAAATGGCTTTCGATTGAAAAAGAGTACCTTTAGATTAGATATTAGGAAGAAATTCTTTCCTGTCAGGGTGGTGAGGCACTGGAACAGGTTGTCCAGAGATGTTGCTGATGCCCCATCCTTGGAAGTGTTCAAGGCCAGGTTGGAGGTGACTTTGACTTCAGATATCTGGACTCGTGGAAGGCATCCCTGCCCATGGCAGAGGGGCTGGAATTAGAGGATCTTTAAGATCCCTTCCAAGCCAAACTATTCTATGATTCTGTGATTCTGTGAAAGCTGTTCAGGGAGCTTTAAATGGAGCTTGCTGCTTGGCACGGTTGGGAAAGGGGCATTTTTGGTCTTTCCAATTGTTTGTTTACAGAAACTTCAGTCATTTCACTATGTGTTGTTGCATCCATTTCCAACTTCTTTAATGTCAGTGTCTTTCTCCTCAACAGTAACTTAAATTGATATATATGGGAAACGAAGCTGTACATTTCTAAAAAGACCAAGTATTATATAATTGAAAACCAGACTTCCTGTTACATTGAAAACAGACCTAAACACATGCAAACACAGAAATGCACAGGAGGTCATCCATAGGACTGTAGTGACATGATTTGGAGTAATAAGAAGGAAATTTGATGCAGCTTCTAAAATTAATTTCATTTGAAACCATGAGCAGTACAAAAAGCATTTATCATACTGATAATATCCCATTATGTCATAAATATGATTAATGAAGCAGAAGTTACTTCAATAAAGCTAATCTAGATTAAGTTATCCTTTCTTAACTAAAGGTAGTATTTAAATTTCTTCAGTGCTCCAACAACAAAAACTTAGACTTCCTGGATTTTTAAAATCAGCTGAAAAAGTCAGACTGCAGAGTGTGTCATAGAGATGCTGCTTTCTGACTGAAATGATAATACTGAAATAATAAAACAGTAAATACCCTGGATGTTTTAATTTTTTTTTGTCTGAAACCAACTGCATGATACCTTGCCCATTTGGATAGCTTATGCATGAAGGCATGAGCCTGTAGAGCAAAATTCACAATAATAAGCACAAATTTGCTTCTTTAATAGTGTTAAAGGTAAATATTAGAATCAGAGAACGATAGAATATCTCAAGTTTAAAGAGACATATAAGGATCATGAAGTCCAACTCCCTGGACTGTCAGAACTCACAGAACTGTCTAAACATAAATCATATCGCTAAGAGTGTCATCCAGGCACTCCTTGAACTCTGACAGGTTTCGTGCTACAACTTCAGAGTATACTTCAACACTGTATGTCAGCAAGAGCACTGAGCTTGCAAAACATACGTTTGTAAATGAGCTCTGTTATCTCTCAGCGTGAATAGGTTCTACATTTCAGAACATTCGCATTTGTCCAAATTTACATGGTGCTGAACGCAACCTTTTTGTGATAGTACCCAGATCGTACTTAATTTAAATATTTTAAGTACAGGTGCCTTGAATTTCCTAACTGGGAATGTAGAATTTAATGCTCACACTTATATTTAGGTAGAGAAAAATTGATCTGACCTTCAAACATCTTTCATTGAAATGGAAGGTAGCAGATGTGAATCTTGCAATGTTGCAGCTGGTATCCAGGGAGCTGTAGATGAAAAAAATCAGAGGCCTTCACTGGTCACATTGGTACAAAACTGTCCTGAAGAACAGGGCTTCTCTGCAGGAGCACAGTAACACAGTGTCCTGTGGAGTGATGAAGCATCAGGAGCTCAAACCAGTTAGGAATCAAAAGTGTTACTGTGTGAAAGATTCGCTGAGCTTGTGGCTAGTGTAGGGTACACCTGTGTGTGTGTGGTTCAGAAAAGGGTCAGGGTTTGCAAGCTTGAGCACTGGAACACCTGGACATCAGGAGGAATTTCTTCATGGAATGGGTTTTTAAACATTGGAATGGACTGTCCAGAGAGGTGGTGGCATCTCTGTTGCTGGAGGTGCTCAAGAAATGACTGGATGTGACACTTAGTGCCATGGTCTAGTTAACAAGGTGTTGATTGGTCAAAGGTTGGACTCAATGATTCAGAGTTCTTTTTCAAACTAATTGATTCCAGGATTCTGTGAAAATGGAGCTGGATGGCAGGAGGATGAGTCAGGGAAACATGCTCCCTCTCTTCTCCATCATGCCTGTGGCTGTTGGCTCGTGTCAGGGTTGGGAGAGTATATCTGTTATTTTCCTCTTGCAGAAGACTGTTAAGGGCTTATTGCTGGAAATATTATGTATTTCAAAGTAATTGTTATTTTCTTATATCCTCTTTTTGAATAAGAATGTCCATCAGACAGAAGTATGGTGTAATCTTTTATTGTTGGTCTCACTCACCAAAGACTGTACTGCCACAAAGTGGTCAATGTAACTCACAGAATCACAGAATATGTGAATTTAGAAGGCATCTCTGGAGATTTCTGAGTCCAATCCCACTGCCTGTTTAAAAAAGTTACAAAATTCAGTTTTTAGAAGCTGTAGAAGCAACAGACATTTGAAAGAGCACTTTTATCTTTCTAGGTCTCTCCACCACTCCCAATCTGATAAACTAATCTTACAGTCTAGAGAAAAGAACATCTTCCTGAGACATCTGACCTCATCTTGCATTTATGATCTCAGTGTAGAAATAATTCAGTTTAATGTTGTTCAGTGTTGTCCATTTCTCACAATGGGGTAGCTTTATCCCTTCAGCGAGTACTTCTACATTTTTACACTATATTCATAAAATGCAAAGCATTTGCTTAAAAGGATAAAATTGTATTAGAATTTTACAAGTACAGACTGTTTTAGTTTTTCTGTATAAATTCCTTTGTCTATTAGAATGAAATCACAGCACTTTTTATCATTTTGAATATTAAAAAATCCTATCCTCTGAAAAGTGTCATTACTTACAAAATAATTTGATTCAAAATTCATGAACACTGATTTTGCCGATACCTAGTCCTATTTGTAAACCTTGAGTAAAGTCAGTGAACTGAGAGAAACTACAGGGATGGAAACAAAATGTGAGAGGTCCTGATTGCTTAAATGACCCAGTGGTAAAATTACAGGTGGGAAATGCTTAATTGTTTGACACATTTAAAAAAAACTCATAAACCAGATTGTGTTTAAGAACAATTTTGTTACAGTCTTGAAGCAAAATAGCAAAACTGTCTTTTTCATTTTCAAATTAAGGTGTATGCAGGTGATCATGTCTGTGCCATTAGTTCTGTGCTCAGAATATGAAGTCTGAGTGTTTGCTGTCAGAAGGTGGTGGTACAGCTTGCACTGGTGTAGGCTGCTGCTTGATGTATCACTGCACAAGGACTGAAGGTCACTCTGTTCTGTGTAACAAATTCATCTGACAAAAGCAGGATCTCAGTTTCCAAGATATATTTAAAAAGAGAAAGGAAAGGGTAGGGAATTAGGGGATTTAAAGCCCCAAATCACAGGTTTGATCCTGTAAAGTACTGGGCACTGTTGCTCTATTTCAGCAAGACTTACATGTGCTTAAACCTTTTGTTCAGGGCTCAGCATTTAGCACTGTTTAATCTCAAATGAATAGTTCTTAAAAAAAAGAGTGATATTTCCTTTCATCCACAGGTTTCAAAGGACTCTGTGAACAGCTATGTATAGAAATTATATAATAAAAATGAGAATTCAATTATGATTTCACAGTTAAGCAGCATAGTCAAGAAAAAGACAGGAAATCAAGACAAAAACCTTCACTTTCTCATGTCCACCTTTCATGTTGAACCTATATATAGTTTTATTTTCCTGTCTTTTTTCGTGTTTATTTTCAATGTGAAATCCTCAGACTCCTCATTTGAGGCCAAAGCTGTGAACTCATGCAGAAACGTAGGACAGGATGTGTCTTCTGAGCTCCCACATCTTGTCTTTAAACTGTAGGTGTCCTGTTGAGAGGAGAAGGGGCTGTTGTGTATTCACCTCTCATCCTCTTCCAAGCAAGAGGGTAAACAGAGAGCAAAACTCGGACTCCAATCTTGATAAACGTAGATTCTACCTTTGAAAAAGCTAGGAGAGACCTATGAGAGGAGTTGGGGGCATTTTCTGCTGAGGACCTAGACATGGTTATTCTACTCAAGTCTTAGAAGCGTGCTGCTTTCATCCTGGTATGTTACACTTAAATGTTGTTTCTTAGTTAGAGTAGACTACTTAAACATATGTCCTCAGCTTTCATTTTATCTTATCCCCTGTTCTGGCATGCTCTACCTGGGTTCACCAAAACAGTTGCTTTTTCCTGGATATACCCAGGGATATATGGATGCAATAGGAATACCTGTGAGCTCTTGGATGTTCCAGGAGATCTCCAAACGTCACTCATTTAAATTGCTTTTGTTACTTCACATGTGTGTAAGAGGGTGTATTCCTGCTGAGAGAATGATTTGGGTATTCATCTGAAATAAAACACAAGATGTTTTTGCTAGAAACAAAAAGAATATGGTCAAGAATAATTTGGAACCCAATTTAGTAACCGGGTGCTACTCATTTAGGGTGCCAACAGGGGAATCCATTCCCTATCCAACAACTAAAGGAACATACTTACGTTTTGTATCTGGCTGAAAGACTGGATTTCCAGAAACAGGATGCAGCATTACTGAATGGAAGATCTGCACATGAGCACTGAGAAATGAGTGTTTGCATTCTAGGGCAATATTTACTGATTTCTACAGTCATAGCTTGTGAAACAAAAAAGAAACAGAACCTTACTTTCATTAACCATAATAGTAGTTTAGCTATTTTCACAGCATTAATCTTGCTGTTAACTGTTCTTTTCACATTGTGTGGAGACAGCATGTGACAGGAAAAATCTGTAACATCGTTCAACATCTGATTATATGCCCTTTTTCCTCAAAACCAATTTGCATACCTACAAATATCAGTGTTTCCCACTGGAATTGAAGGTGTAAAATATTGTCTTTCAAGCCAAAAGTTATTTAGGCAAAGATTTTGCAGTATTTGGGAATTCTAGCTGGATGATTTCAAAAGCAAATCCATATGTCGCTTACATGATTTGGCATTTCTCCAGTTGGATAGAACTTGAGTGGAAAAGTGGAAAAAAAAAGTAAATCCTAACACTAATTAGATGATAATAAATACAGGTGCTATACTGTGTGGTGTAATTCATCTTCATAGCAAGCTGTGGGATGAGTCAGAGCCAGCAGATTCTGAGGGATACTGTTTTGTATATATATATATATATTCCCGACATGCTAAAATCCAAATTAAGGTAAAACTTTAAAGGGTTGTGTAACACTGAGATACTTTTCAAGATTATGGAGGTGTAATATTGTCTAGCCATGGGAATTGTAGGGGCTTTTTTTGGTTGGGTTTTGTCAGAGGGCTTCTCACTGCAAATAGAATTAGTGTAGTACCAGGATAAAACCAGTGATTTGATGATCATTTGGAGATCCTGGCCCAGGCTTCCACATGCCCCCATCCTCCCACACCTCCCAAAAATTTTCTTACACATTCCGGTCATCAGGGTTCCTCCCCAACATGGCACCTTCCCTCTCCAGCCAAATTCTTGGCCTTATGTGGTTTGCCAAGGCTAAGTTAGTTGGGACTAACCTGCCAACTGTCCTGTATAACTTGCTTTAGAGGGAAAGCTGTTGTACATCTTCCCACTGTTTCATCCACCCCCACCTTCCCTGCCTACAGGAGTTCTGGCTAAATGCAACCCCTGGGCTCCTTCTCTTTCTTGTGTCAGAGACCTTCATGGAGGTTCTGTTCTTTTAAAATTTCCAGAGAGAGAAGTGGACTCAGATGGTGTGGATTTGGCTCATCTACAGCTCTTTTGTACTTGGATGGGTTAAGCCTTTACATGTACTGAGGGGACTGGCATTGCCTGATGAGGGGGTGTTGAGTGTGTGGCTGCACATGTTAGATGCTCAAAAGTGAAGGCACAAAGGAGACAGGAATCTGTCCTGGGCAAATGAATGTTTTGCAAATATGATTAGAAACTGAAAATTCTCGGTTGCTGTGTCTTTAAGGTAAAAGCTCACTGAGACATGCTTGTTTCTGAAATAACAGGAGAAGACACAGTCATGCTCCAGCCTCCAGGAATTTACCACAATAATGCATTGTGTGGTTTTGCAAGAGAAATTAAAACACAAAGAAAAACTCTCTGCATGAAAATTTGATTGAGCAATTAAAAACGTGTAAATAATTGAAAGGCAGGAACTAAAAAAGCTTTCTATTATTCTCATTGAGAAAAAAATCTTTAAAGCGTAGGATTCAGACATTATTCTGGGGCAGAAAATAGCTGATATTTACAGTATAGATTACTCAATTTTCGTTTGCCTGATGAACAGGGCTCCCAAAGCTTACTGTGGCTGTTGTGTCGTTTGTATGAGACACGTGGCTGCTGTGCCTTGCTTTTCTCGGTGCCCCCTCCCCCATCGGCAGAACCCTTTAAGCTCCAAACACAGATGTTACACTGAGCTCTTTGTGTGCATGTGTGTGTATAAGCATGTGTGTGTATGAGCATAAAAGCGTGCCCAATATGCTGGAAAACCGAAGCTGAAGCACAGGACTCGGCTTGTGACTGTATTACAGTGAGGTATTAGTGTGGACCAAGTGTAGGACTAATGTGTATGAAAGAGTAGTGGTTTAAAAGCAGCCACACTTAAATCAGCAATTTAATGTAAGGAGGGATGGCAGTTTCATTAAATAATGCTATGATCTCTCAACCATATTCTTAACTAGTAATCTCCCCACAGCAAAATACATAGCTAATCAACCTCCTAGCCTGTCAGTAAACTTGCAGGGGAATTAAATCCTGGAGGAAGAAGCCCGTAGCCCCGGAGGAAGGCTGAGTGCATGTTTCACTGTCGTCTTTTCAGCTCATCTCAGTGGTCCCACTGCTAGAATGTGCTCTGTTGTCATGGCAACCCCATCTCCTACTTCCTACAGGAAAGATTAGCTTGTACTGTGCACTGGAGAGAATTTAGGGGAAGTCAAGCTAATCCCTGGGTGCACTGCAAGAGAAAGGTTGGACCTCGCCTGAGGGATGCTGTATCTGCAATGATAGAATTGGCCTGCCACAGACACTGGTATTTAAGTTGAAGAGCAGAATTCACAGTAAGTGTCAGATCCTCCAGAGAGGAATATTGAATGAGGTTTTCTAAGTCTTGGTGAAGACTGTCCCATGCCAGCAGTGGAATGACAGCAGGAGGCTGTGTGTGGAATACCAATGTGTTTCACCCATTCAGGTGGTATTTCAAATATAGATTCAAAGCCTCAGTTCCCTGGAAACTAGGTGATAAAATTTTAAAACATCATTGTGAGATGCGCACATAGAAACCTGAAGCGTGTCTCATTTGGTGCATCAAGCTGAACAAGTGAGGATGGGCATGCCTTACAAATTGTGTATGCACTGTGCAGTGTGCTTAAGAATTCCTGAGTGCTGAAAAATAAGCGGGAAAGTGTGAGGAAACTGGTCTGTGTGTGCTGCAAACTCAACTGCAAAAGTGCTGAACTATCAAATTAAGTATAAAAATTTACAACTCCTGATTCAGTCTTGTTTTTTCTTCATATAAAAACTCAGACAGTGAAAACATGAGCTTTTTAAAGGTATAGTCATAATATGAGCTTTTCTTTGAGGAAAACTCATTTTAATGTAGCTGAATTAAGGTGGTGTATGACATGATGCAGCATGTAAAATTTGTGTTTGTTTTCTTGCTGGTAGAATTAAACAGAGGATATTCTAGCTTTTCCATTTCTGGTTATTTTAATGTTCTGCCTTTCTTTGATATGATCCTGCATTTCACTGTAATAGATGATCAAGATTCCCAGCTTTAAATTAGACTGTTTGCAGTAAGATTTTAACTGTCTGCTTTTTATTACTGTCAGCTTTTCCTAAACTAATTTTTCCACCAGAGTTTATATGTTCAGCCTGTGTATTCTTGCATTTTTAGTATGCATGCCTTTTCTGTTTTTAATCAAAAAAACCCCTTATAATTATTTAATGGTTATTTTCTATATATCAGTATCCTCTTAGATCTAATGTGCATATGTGTTTTACATGTACAAAATGCATGCATGCTTGTGTGCTTTTGCAATACATACATGCATATACATATGCAGACAAGTGGAGTCCTTGTTTTAATCAGGCCCATGAGTGATTCATGATAATACAACACCGAGGAAGTTAAAGATCTGTTTTCACCTTGCAGGATAGGTATTTTCTTCCTACCTAAAAAGCTTATTGCTGAAAAATCCTAGTAAACACACACTCAGTCTGCTTAAAGAAACAGCATATGTTATATTTCTCTGTGTGTCTATAGAGCTAAAAGCAGAATCATCTTGACTGAAATGATAAAAGAGCACTGTGTTGCCTTTCCAGAGACTTGGGTTCATGGCATGGGTAGTTAAGAACAGTGATGTTTTTTTTCTCCTCCCTCCCAGGACAGCTCAGGAAGAGTCATAAGCTCCAGATTGGTTAGTGTAAGAACAGTCTTCTCTTCAAACTTCGTTTTTTGGGCTAGTTTACCAAATAGTCAGAACACTGATAATCAAAGAAACTGTCTGTCTTCTTTGCAGTTTAAAAACTCAGTAGCCAGTGTACATCTATTATGGAGGACCATAGAAATAAACACAAAGAGTATGGAAGCTTTAAGCCATTATTTAGGCTGACCCTTGAATCTGTGGTGGACATATGGGTGATAGAGATTCCACAGAAATGCCAAGCAACGTGGGGATCAGGGTATGAGCAAGTTCATCAAATAAATGCTTAATTAGAAAGAGCACTATGAAATTATTTCTTGATATCTGTCAAATTAAATTAGTGATTAAAAAGTCCCTTCTGTGATAAAAAACACACTGGGAAAGATTTGCCAGAGGTTTCACTGTATATTTTCACCACCTCTGTGAGGATATGTTTTTGGCTGTTTATAGCATTTAAAATAACTGAGATTGTTAAATGCACAGATTTTCTACCTCGTGTGTCATTTTATTAAATTAATTAACCAAAAAGTTGGATATTTTTAATCTCAAGGCCGTGATTTGTTTCCATTTATTTTTCTCCAGCATTTAACTTGTGCTAAATGGAATAATGTTCTCTGGCTAAACATTATCTAAGCTTATTTTGTCTTCTACAAAGTGTGTGATTTTAGGAAACTGGTCCAAGTTTTATTGGGAGTTTTCACAACGGGACTTGAATTTCTTTTGTGCATTTCTAGACAGTGGAGGTGCAGTGGGATTCAAAGCATGCATCCAAACCCATAGCCTGTGTTCTCATTCTCTTCCAGGGAAAGGGTGTGAATGCTCCTTGTAGCAGTAGGATTGTTTTACACATGGGCAGGTACAGTTGGTAGAGACTGCTCACACTCAGGAGTCCAGGCCACCAAACTTGAGGAAATTCCTGTATAAACTCTGTTTCAGTTAAATTGAAATTCCTTGAGTTACTGGAAACAAAAAAGCAGAGTTGACTCTGCTTGCTGTATACACAAAAGCCAAAGTTTCTAAACTCTAAAAAACCCCAGAACTTGCATGTTATACCAGGGCTTCTCTTTGGTGCGCTCTTGTTCTGTGAGTTATTGGCTTCCGTACAGCAGTGGGTGAGTCTTCTGCCCAAGCTTTTCCCTTCATTCCTTTTTTGCCCAGCATTCCTGCTCCCAGCAGGTATTACACTCTTCCTGAACTGCCTTCTCCCTGTTCCACTGTGTCCCAGTGCTCAGGCTGTCTGCTGACTAGATGTTGAACTTGCTAACATAATGCTCTCTGATGCGTCTTTTCCATGCATAAAAGTAAGTAGGATAATTTAATGTATATTCTGATTCACCAGAAAAAGGTTTTGAATTATGGCACCAAACAGAAAAATATTGTCAGTAGTGTGTCACTCTATTTCCTTGAAACATTTCTCACTATTGCAAAAATAGCCCCCAAAACTTGTACAGCACAGCTTCTGCCTACAGCCTCCATTTGGAATTCATGACTAACAATTTGTCTCTCTTTCACTGAGATTCTCTTTCAGGGAAAAATAGGTAAGATGTTCAGCACTTCCTGGGTGGTACACTGCACCTCGCAGAACCTGTCTATCTTTTAACATCCACAAGTACAAAGTCACAAACTTTATTCTGTCCCAGAAGGGATCTTGCTGTTGATATTCTCATTAAATCAGTAACAGAAATCACTTTATACTATATATAGACTTCACATGCACTGTGTGTGTGTCTCTCCATATCAGAGATTTATCCTACACATTTTAATAAGAAAACAGTAGTAGTGATCATATTTTTTCTTGGTTGCAAGGCATCTTATTTCCTGAGGCATCTCTGCCTCTTTATTTCCTTTAAAATGTACATATATATATATATATATATAATGTTTCCAAAGACACTGTAAATGGTCAATTTGATGGTAGCAGAAGTGGACCTCAATGAAAGAAGTGTCCCTTCAATTGAAATGGGAATTTTAGATCTATTGGGTTTTTTATGTCTTTAAACATGAACTCAAATATTTCGATCAGTTTTTTATTTCAAACAAATCTGAAAGGCTTTAAAATACCTTTTGAGTTTAAAGTTTGTCCTAATTTGAAACAGTAATAGCCATCCGCATGGGAATATTTGATTATTTTAAACCTCCTTTGTCTTCCTTTCCCCCTCAAAAATAAAATTCTGAAGCCACAAATTGTATGTAAATTGCCTTAATTTAATGGACTAAATTGCTTCCCAGGCTGCACACGTTGGCTCCTGTTGACTCTAGTGAGATTAGGATCATATGCATCCAAAGGTAGATCTTAGCCCAGTGTGTGATGTTCTTCTGGCCAGCTTTCTAGCAGTCAATTAAAAAGTGCTTTCTCAGTGCTGTGCTGCTGGCTTTGTGGCTTGCTGCATAGTAAGTCCTTAATATTAGCTGAAGAGCTAAGCAAAACACCAATGTTAATTTTTAACAGGGCCAAACACAAAGGGAGAGAAACCAAGAATTCCTGGGCAAGCTCTCTTTTCTAACAGTAGTTGAGATACTACATGCAGTTTATCTGGCAGCCCTAATACTGAAAGGAGTGCAATTGTTTGTGTTGCAGCTCCATTATTCTCATTTTTTTGCTGTCATTCATAGTAATCTGAGTATTTTAGGTCTTCTCCAGAGGTTGTTTGTGAGGTCGTGACAGCTATAAGGAAGATGAGAGAAATACATGCATCCTCTAGGGCAATGCTACATTTTTTGGGTTTTTTTTAGATTCCAAATATCCAAATATCAAAATATCAATACGAATAATAGCAAAATTGCAACTGCAGTAGAAAGTTCTACAATAGGAATACAGGGTTTCTGTTGTTCTGTTGTCAGAAGAGTCCACTGGAAGTTTTACAAGGGATAGGAAGATGAATATGAGCTCAGGATACGAGTGACTGATCTTTTCACATGTAGCGTATTTTATTTCATCGTTGCAAATTCATTTTTGACAATAGATTATTGTGTGGAATGCTTTAATGGTCTCTCTGTAGGTGAATAATCAGTAACTTTGAATTTGGCATTTCTCTAGTTGTTGTGATTGAAATTGTTTTCTGAACCACACTGAGGAGCAGACAAGTGCTGTATGTGTGGGTTGATGGCAACAACTGATTGCACCTGTGATTTGTGAATGCCTTCAGTCAGCAGCAAACTAAATGGGATCTGATCAAAACTATCATTTGGATATTCAAGTCTAAGACCAAGAGTGCTGTGATATTCACTAATGTCCTTCCATTCTGCTCTTTACTGCTACATAAACTACTGAAGATTGTTTTTAATGGCTTCTATTGTGGTTACCACATGATGCATTAACAGCGTCAGTCCTTTTTACTGTCTACGAATGCGCTGTCAGCAGACGTTCATGTCTGATACAAAAGCTCAGACTCTGATCCCTGTGTTTTATCTTAAATTCCTGCATCACCAGCTGTGGTGTTGAGTTTTGCAGGGACTCCTAGCGTAGGAATCTCCAGAAATTGCAGATTGCAGTGCTGAAGTTAAAAATAAATGTTTTTTTGAGAAAACAGGCCACTTGAGAATCGGCTGATGACATCTATGTAAAAGGGGCTTCATCTCAGTGATTTCCAGTGCTTGTCACCACATTATTCAACTGGTTTTGGCATTTTTTGAAAATATTTCAAATTAGAACTGTCCCAGGTG
This sequence comes from Corvus moneduloides, assembly GCF_009650955.1. NCBI lineage: Eukaryota > Metazoa > Chordata > Aves > Passeriformes > Corvidae > Corvus > Corvus moneduloides. The sequence goes on along the minus strand of NC_045476.1, from coordinate 119,327,328 downwards.
TTCTTCAACAGAAGATAATGTGAAATTAAAGCAGTTCTGAGAAAATTTTCATCTTCAAAGGCTTCTTGAGTGAGCCTAAAAGGTTTCGGACCAGCATTTCAAAAGCTTCCAAGAGCATTTTTCCTAGGGTGAAATTGACCGACAGGACCAGGAACTAGAAAATCTCCATTTATCTGTTCACATAAAGGAGAATGCCAAGAATATCTCTCAGGTATTGCAGACTTTTCTAAAGAAGATGATAGCCTTAGACCACCTTCTAAATGCTCCTGTACTGGAGCCACTGTATTTGACATGGGGTAATAAAGAAAGGGTTTTTCTTTTAGAAAGACTGTGCTTTGAGTCCTCCAAAATGTTTTTATTCATGTTTTGCAGAATCAAAGATGGTAACTGTTTCTTTGCTTAGACAGGTGAAATTTAAGTATCTGAACTGACATATGTATTTTGAACAATCCAGCTGTGTCAATATTTTTCTGTATGCTGGAGCCCATCACAGTAACTTAATCAGGAGTAGTAAAGTCATGCTTTCCCTAGTTTGTTTTGTTATTTGGGGACCAATTAAATATCTAGCTCTGAAGTTTCTGATGATTCCTACATGCAGAATATGGAACAGACTCAGAAAGGTGCCCTACCTGGATCACCAGGTGCCATCAGCAACAAACCTTCACAATCAAATTTGTGTTTGAAGTGCAGTTAATAGATTTGATTGCAGTGTGGTTACCATTGACAGCTCTCCTTTAGGTTGTTGGTTTTTTGTCATTGTTGCATTGATTGTACCATTTCTTCCGATGGCAGTTATTTGCAATTGCAGAGAAGGAAAAACCTGCTTGTGTGCTGTGAAGGAGAACACGCTAGGCATTTCACTTCTTTGAGCGTTGGTCCTGATGTTTGCTCTTGCATTGGATATAAAAGATAAAGCACCCTCTTCCCACCCCCCCCCCCCCCCCCCCCCCCCCCTTAATATTTATGAGAAATAACATTCTATTCATGATCAAGGTTGAAATAGTATTTCAGCAAGCGTGACTTTTCTGCTCGATGCTCTGGTAAAAGCTTTCCACGCAGAAGAAATAAGGTTAATCTATTCTCACATCCATCTTCAGATCAATGTTCTGCTTCCAAAAAGTTTAAACTAAGCTTCTGGAAAACCCAGTTCCCTCAGAACTAGTTTGTAATTATTTAGGAAGGAAGGTGATCAGTTTATAAAGGGGATGTTAGGAATTGCAAAGTAATGATCTAGGATTTGAAAGAATTTGTCAGGATGCTGTTGTTTTGAGGGACATTTTCAGTTTAACTAAGCAGAAGAAAGATTATTAGAAGTGTTGTTCATTCTCATAATTGTTTTTTTGCAAACACTATATTTTCTAAGTTTTCTGAAAGCTTGGGAAGAGGTCTGCTATCCAGATGTACGTTTGTCATACACCTGTTTCTGTTTCTAATGTGCATTTCAATTAGATTAAAGGAGCTATACAATGCTGATCCTGTCAAAATATAAAGCATACCATGGGCCAAATAATCTTGTTTACAGATTGCAAAGGGAAAACAAATTATAGAGCAGATTTTGAAATATCTTCATCTTTACTTCTGTATTTAAAATAACACCAAGCATATCTGTGAGTGCTCTTACTCTAGGCTTCCCCTTCCTCCCCAAGCTAGCTTTGCCACAGAGAAAATCATCTGTGGACAGAACTCTTGATTTACCAGGAGCAGCCTGCTGGTTTCCACACACAGATCTGTTGAGCCAGCTCAGCAAATGGTCATCTTTTACAATTTCTTGCTGCTCTTTATTCTATATCATAAGGAAGCCAAGTAGGTGTTACAGTTGGACTCTTTGGTAAGGTTTCATTCTCTCCCATTTTAGTGCTCTGACCTTTAACAACAATTTGTACCTTAATAGTTGAAATTTTAGTCAGAAAAGTAGTGATTTGCTGTGATTAAAACATTCTTAAATGCCATTGGTAAGGGTACCCTATCAGTAGCATAAAGCACAGGAAAAGCACATCCAACAATTACTCTGTGTGGACTGTCCCATTCCTGAATTTTGCTGCTCTAACAGAAGCCCTTAAGTGAATTACAACCATGGACTAGTTATTTTATTTCCTAAGAAATCTCTCCAGTCTGCAAAGAACTGCAAAACAGCTCATGGTTTCGCTCTGAAGGGTGGTATTCTGTTTGCCCTGCTTTCTGGCCTTTTTGAGTAATCTGGTTTTGAGTCTAGCTCTCAGTGGTGTTTCATCAAGGGCAAATTGACTGTGCTTAATGAGAAGAAAATTTTTGAAAGTTACTAACTGTATTAAGTTCAAGAACCTGTCGTGTTTCTGTTGGCATTATCTTCCCAGAATGGAAATGTAAAACGATAGTCTTCATGCAAAAGTTTTCAAGTGCAAGTAGTTTTCAAGTTTTATTCTTTCATTTCCAATCTTGTTTATTACACGCTCTCATACTTGCTCTGTTCCCCAGTCAAGCAGAGTCCACTGCATTGCACTGGGAGGGAAAGCTTGGAACAAGAGATGCATTGCTTAGTCAGGTGGCTTGGCAATGAAAATTTCAAGTGCACAGCTATGGTGAGGAATATGTGGATATGCAGTGGATATGCCAGAACTATCTGTCAGATCCTTTGGGCTTTCTGAAGTTTCTGGGCTCTGAATCTTAGTTACTTGGCCCACCAGAAATATTGTGACAACAGACCATCTAGCAAAATCATTCCTTTTTTGTGTGTGTGTTCAGTTACCTCTTATTGTAGTCCATTGCTAGCCAATGTGTGACCAAATGCTCATCTATACCATCAATATTTTGAGAATTGTGAAAAAAATTATTGACTTTGATGAAAAAACATGGTTGATTTTTATCTTCCCTGAAAATAATTTCTGAACATGAAAAGGCATGTTTTTATTTTGTTAGTCAGATTGGAAGTCAGCATCTGTAGGGTTATGAGGTAAATTGGGATTTAAAAGTGGTGACTTTAATGAAGGCAGAAGAAACCTTCCTGTAGTGTTAACACCTCATGGTAGGTCTTCTATCTTCTGTGCAGTAACATTCAATTGGTGTCAAATTCCTCACATCGTGGATGCTTGTGGATAGATTTGCAAATCTGCCATTTTTCAACTCAAGTTATATTACATATTTCAGGATTCTGCTGACTTGGGCCATATAGTTTTTTAGTAGGAAAAAACATCAACTGTTGTAAACTTCCAAGCAGGTTCTAATATCTTGAGTATGATAATGCCTGTATAATGCCTCTTTTGGCAGTTTCGGCATGCACTACTTGAGACAAATACTTCAGACCAAAGGGAGGTCAGTCATCAGCACTGCTTATTTTTCTGCCTTATAATGGTAGTCAGAATGCTAGACAGGCTCCAAATAGGCTTGTGTCCTTTACCTCAGTGGCAATATTTTTGTGTTCAGGTAGCACTGCTGACTCTTACCACCCTGTTGCTGTTGTACCAGGGACGGCAAAAAAAGCAGCATACTCCAGTCCAGTCCAGGAAGGGAATGGAATGGAATTTAATAATTTCCAAATTAATTTATATAACCTGGTTTGCTTGAATGGCATAAGGTTATTGGTCCTTCGACCATCCACCTCACAGAATGATTGGTTAAACCCTACAACACCCATTTCAAAATATTTCTCCAGTCAGTAACATAACAAGCTGCATAACAAACTACAGGTGACAAGATAAAAGTATTATTTACAAAAACTTCTCACTGTTTACAGCTAGCATGAGTGTGAAAGCAACACTTTCACAGGGATCCTGGCAGAAAGCTGGAAAATTTCTCTGCATCAAGCTTTCAACATCCACACCACTCTTCGTATTCTTTTGGTGTTAGGGCTGGCACTCAGGCATTGTAGATGCTGAATATTTTTAACTTACACTTGATACAGTAAAAAATACAGTAGGAAAGCATAATGGATATAACCATTCAAAAATGATTGCTTGCCAGATGAAGAAAGGCCAAGTTTGTTATCCAGTGCTGTCCTGTGTGACAATAATAGTGTTTTCATTTAAGCAGTGAGGAGACCACTTACTGTTGTTACCCTTGGCATGCTCAAGGCAGGAAAAAAAATATGTACATGCTGCCATGGACATTTATAAGCATTTTAAAGTGGCAGAACAAAAGCAAACAGAATTGAACAGGGTCATGTCATTTATATCCCTCAGACATGGTTATTTGCTGAAGTTTGTAATAGCAGCTTTCCAAGCTCTGGAATTCTTTGAATTTCTAAACTGACTTATCTGTAATAGAGTCCTATACTTGAGTCACGGACACTCTGTCAAAGCAAAAACCTTAATTACATCACAGCCATTAAATAAGGAAAGAGCAACCCTTACAGAGTCCTACACTTGCATATTTACTGTTCTGACTTCTCAGATTCACTAACATCCACTTTCCTAACGTATTGAGGAAGTTTTAATTCACTGTTGATAATGCTAGAACTGCATAGAACAACAAAGGCTGTAAGTTCCTACTTCCTATTCCACATAATTTTCTTCTACTTCTTCCCAATTATATGTTTATTACCTATTTTTAAACTGAATTTCTGTATGTGAATATCAGAGACACTTACTTTACTCTCTGCTGAGGTAGGAAATTTTCCTGAAAGCATCTCTGTTAATGTGAGTGGAGACAACTGACTGGAAAGGATCTGACAGAATTGTTCCAGAGTGAAAAACAAATATTTTGCAAAAACCCACTTGATTTTACCAGCATTATAAAATGAAAACTAGAAAAAAGAAAGAAAATTGTAGGAAATGTTTTCACTTCTAGTTTTGAGGAATTTTCATGTTCTAGCTTTTAGTATGCAGTTGTAAGTAACAATAAAATTGCTTTAAGTAATACAAGTCTTTAAACTATACTTTTCTGTGTAAAAAACCAACCAAACAATAAAGTTAGATTGTAATTTTGAAATCCTGAACTATAGAGTGACAAAGATGATGATGAAGAGTATAATGAGTGTGAACTATTTGTAGAAATATTGTTACTGAGAGTTATGCTGTCAACTGAATTGAACTATTTTTATTATTATAGAGGTACTCAAAATATTGGGCTGACAGGGCACTTTGATCTCAGTTCTCTTTGTTTTATGCACCTAAATAGCAATTGGCAACTACTGACACAGTGTATAAATTACAGATATAAAATAAAGAATGCTTGCAAGCCTTCTTCAGAATGGTTCTAAAATAAAACTTGAAATACAATAATAGCATCCATTGAACTTCAGCAGAACTCTTGCTTTTTGTACATCTGGGGCTATATTGGCATATTTTCCCAATTCTCTCTTTGGTTTTATTTTTGGTTGGGTAGGTAAGATTTTTCCTCATTTCTACTCTGCTGTAGTCATCTAGTGACAAACACAATATTAACAGACAAACGATTTTTCCTATTTCAAGAGAAAACTTCTATTAAGTTCCCTGCTAGGAATACAGCAAACAGGCAAATCCAGCAATTTGTACTGTAAAGTTTGGGGGCCCAAGTCAGAATGTGGGTTAAATGTTGATAAGGACATATGAAGCTCAAAGCAGCCATTTCTGTTCATTCTTACGGCTTCTTCCTCCTTTCTCTCCCGGTTTTAATGATGAAGGGGGTATAATGAGCCTTTCCAGAGCATTTCTGCTCCTATGGAAGAGTATGCAGTAATTTGCTGAGGGGATGCAGAGCTGTCAAGCAATTACTTATGTTGCTTGTGGTCAAGGCTTCACCCTTCCAGAAAGAAATACAGACTGATAACACTGTGTGAATCCACTCAACACACTAAAGCTGGTGGGCTATATTTTAAAGGGCTTTATTAAAAATTCCGGGTTTGGGGGCATCCACTCTGCAGAGAACTTCAAATGACTCCAGCTTGATCTCTCCTCTTTGCTTTTGTCTTCTGGCAGATCCTGATGAAGTAAAATTAAGCACTACACACCTGCATTAGGTCCAAATGGCAGATAAGTTTAGCATAATTACTCTCAGCTCCATTTGGGTTAAAGTTTAGACACAAAACATGCACCTACATATTACACTTTATCTGCTGCTGGCACAGCACCAGATTCTTCATGCTGCCAGGAGCGGTGGCAGCTGTTGCTTATGCTAAAGCATAAGCCTCTTTCTGCTGGACAAGGAATAGGAGAGTGCAAGATCTCTTAGGTTACCTCTTTTTTAAAGAAAAAGCTTCATATTTCTCCTTTTCGTAATATGTTGCAGTCTCAAACATCTTTGCTGCTGATGTGCCCTGTACAGGGTTGGAATTTTAGTGACCCTCAAACACAAGAGTTCTGTTTGCCTGCCTGAGCTGTTTTTGCCTGCCTGTCTCCCAGCCTTCCTCAGTTCCTAGCTTTTATCAGTAAATGGTTCTGCAGTCTGGAGTCCTCTTTGGGGTGAGCATAAGACAATACCTCTGGCACCACTCATACGCTGTTGGGCTGAGAACATATTCCTGCAGTGCTTGCCCAGAGATAGAGCTCTAAGCTGTGTTCTTGGTGCCAGATGACATTTTGCCTGTCAAATATGATCCTATATGAGTCATAAAAACTTTAGAAGAATTGCATTATTTCTGCATTGAGAACTGCTTGATAGAGTCTTTGCCACAAAAAGCACCCTAGAGGTTTTTCCAGAGTAAGGGGAAAACCAGGGATTTTTCTCCCCAGAGGCAGTAAGAACTATGTGTTTTGAAGTGTAAATGTCAAAGACCAAGGACAAACTAGATACACAGTGGTAAAAAGACTACTGGGCACCCAGTGAGCTTTCAAATTGGTTATTTATGTGTGCAGTACCCTCCTAACAGACATGCTCCTCCATCTCCTTGCTGTGCATGTGCAGGGACAGTAGCTCTGCAGGCAAAGAAGTAAGCGTGCGAGTCACTCATGAAGCTTTATAAATGAGCCCTTCTGTAATGCTGTGACTGACAGGGCAGTATTATTTTTCTGATAGTTGTTGATGTCATGGAGTGGCAGTTGTTCACAGCTCTGTTATTTAACATTATAATTGAATAAAATAGTTTCCTGTTTTGTGCCTCCAACAAGAAGAGATGTTTACCCATGGAAAATCATGAATTACTGGAAGGTTTGTTTAGTAATGAAATAAGATTTACAGCCTGGCTAATGCTGATTCCACTGTGTATGTGCATGTGTATATCATATTTACTGTACTCTTGTTGACAAGGCTAAGGATCAGTTTGCTTTGTTCCCTTTTCTTTTCATAAACTCGTGCAGTGAGTGATCGTATGAAGTAGCTCCTGATCTACTTCTCCACCACTGAAAATAACAGTAAGGAATTTGCTGATAAACATCACTGAAACTGATAGACATTTCAGATTTAAATCCAATGCAGTGAGTTCCATAGCTGAATTCACAGAAGGCAACCCCATCAGGAAAGCATATATGTCAAAAGGAGGAAAATAATTGTTATTCTTATTGAGGTTAACTGAAGAGGACAATTAATACATATTCTTGTAATGGAGGAAATGCAGTCTCACTGGGAATAAAGGGACTGACCTCTGGGCACATCACCCTGCTCCATCCTCTGGAAAGGCTCTTGCCCACCTCTTAACTCCTGTTCCTTGTTTTCTTGATACAGGACAGTGGAAACAGAAATAATGTCAGTAACTTTTTGGAGGAGCAGAGAAGGGTGCTTGAGGTTTATATAAGTTCAAAGAAAGACTGGATACTTGGAAGAAAAAACACGGTGAGCATCAGCATGATGCCTCAGCATAAAAGCCACATCCTGCTCAGAAAGACCTTGAGTTTGAAATTCTTAAGGGCTCAGCAATCCACAGGAGGAAGAATTTTATATGCTTGCCTTATTCTCTTCTCTAAACATCTCCTAATAACCACTGATTAGGAGATAGGATATTGGACTAAATGGATTTTTTTTCTAACCAACTCTGACCATTCTTATGCTTTATGAAATGGGAAGGTCTGAGATCACCTTTGTACCTCTATTAATTCAACCCCTGTTCTGTATAACAATGTGAAAGGGAATGGAGATGATGAATTGATAGAGTTGATTTGGACTGGCTTTTTAAGTTATGTATTGAACTTATGCTTCAAACATGACTTGTGATATAAATGAAGCATAACCAAATACCTAACTGTGACAAATTGGTATTAAACAGTCCTTGTGAAAAGTGGTGGGAGTGAAATGTGTCCTTGCCTTTTTATCAGTTCATTTAGAAAAGTCTCTGCAATATTCTATACTACGGAAGTTTCTGTGAGTCAGCACTGTATGCCACCTTTTGTCTGATTCATGGTGCTCCTCTCCCAAAACTGCCTGCTGTCTGTTGCCACCAGTCGAGTCTTTTTTTCAATATCTTCCATTAGGAGGGTTGTGGAATTGGTTTTGTGGAATTGTGGAAGGAATGTAACTAACTTAGTTTATAATGTTTGCTTATGCAGCATACTATTTTCCTTAAAGTTGTATTTTAACATAGGAAAATAAAGCACATGCACTACTGAAGCCAAAGGTTAAGGATAACAGCATAGTAACTCAAAATTGGTCTTGAACCTGTCATTCTTTGGTCTGCAGTACTGCCTCCTGCAAGTGACCACATTCAAATGGATTGGATTGCTAAGGGTGTAAGGTGCTGTTTTCAAGGTCTGGCCTGATGGTATCGAGCCCAAGAAGATTAAAGCAACCTTCATCATCCAGGATTTTGGTAGACAATCTTTAAGAGTGGGTGTTATGACAGCCTGCATTTGCACAGCAAGAAGTTTCAGTCTCACTCATCCCACTCAGCTCATTCACTTGCAATCTCCCCCTTTTAGAAGGAACAGTTACCCATCTTGCTGCTCTCAGAGATGCTCTGTCGACAGGCAGCCCACTCACAATGTTCATTTAACCTGAGTGCCTGCTGCCTTGGAATTTGCAGGCATCAGTGTCTGCCTGCATGTGTGGCCTTCTCCCATCTCTGTTCCTTAGAGCAGAATGAACAAAGTGGCCTCAAGTGCCTTATTCTTTTAATGTGATTAATTGGACTCATTATTACCGGGTATGGTTTTGGTTTGTAGGGTGCCCTCATGCAGTCAAGACTGTCTCAAATTAGCCAAAGGTGTTGTAAGGTTAATTGTCTTTCCCTTGTTTTTGACTGGTTCCTAAATAGGTACCTGCCCTTTCAGTGGATCTGAAGTTCCATGTGGCTGTATGATTGCAGGACTGTGCCACACTACTGCTCTTAGAGCTGAAGCCCAAGGCTATGGATTATTGACTAGTAAAATATGTTTCAGGTCGCTGAAATCTCAGCTGTATAAACTATTAAACCATGCTCTAAATCTTAATTGCATTCTCAGCTAAGAGGTAATTTGAGAGAGGGTGAGGATGTATTTGAGATTTGTCTTTATGTAGAATGGCTTGCTAACTCGTTCCTGACTTACCTGCAAGGAATATGAAAATTCTGAGTGATTTAGAGTATGAAATTGATAGATAAGAGATCCTTTAGAACATCTGGAGACTTTTCTCTCAAGGAGACAAGTGAGAGTATATATATGTACTTTGGTTAGCGATTCACAGTACTTCAACAACACTTACATCAGAGTTCAGATCTTAAATTTGTGCTCTCAGAAAACAAGTGTTGATGAACTTGTTATTCCAGCCAGATTTGGTGCACACTTCTACTTGCTTTCCTTAAGAAAACGCTCTTATAGAGAACAGTGTTGAGCATTTGACATATCTGGTCTGAAGACAGCTCTTTCTGGGTAGAACAACTGTATATTAACTTGTAACAAAAGAATCTCTAATTCTAGCAATGTATGTTGTTTGCCTATTCATAAATCTAGACATTGCTTGGTGGGAGAACATTCCTGTAAATTAAGACCCAATTTCCTGCTCTAAATGAGAGTGTCCTTAAAATACCAGCTGCCACTGATACCACCTTGCAGAATCCAAGGTGTTAAATACAGGGAAATTGGATTTTGGCAGAGATTTGGCCATGATAATGTGAATGTCTGTGGCTGATAATTGAAGTGAAGGATGCAATAGTTCTGAGAATTAAAACTCATACTCAGAGCATCTGTTTGCTTGGGCTTTCTTTGGCATTGTCTTTTCTTCCACCATTTCCAAGTTTCCTTCAAAAGGAGGGAGAAAAGCTAACGTAGTGATGACTGCAATGAGCTTGTAAAGTTCACAGCAGGAATCTGGAATTCTCATGTGTTCAAAAATAAAGCTGGTGTCACTTTGTATCTTGCTGGTCTCAGTGGGATCTGGAAGGAGAAGCTGGAAGCTGTAATGCAATGTGATAAGACATTAACTTGAAGTAAAAAAATTACTGTGGATAAGACATTAACTTGAAGTAAAAAAATTACTGTAGATCTTTTTTTGAGAATTAGAATCCTAGAACTCCAGAATGGGATTCCACTACACCAGGTTGCCCAGGGCACCATCCAACATGCCCTTAATCACTCCCAGAGATAGGGCATCTACAACTTCTAGTGACAACTTTTTCCAGTACCTTATGAAAGCATTTCTTCCTATCCTAAATATCTAATTTATACCTACTTTCTTTCAGTTTAAAGCCATTACCCCTTGTTCTATCAATTACCCCTGACGTGGAGAGTACTTGGACTAAAGTTGTCCAAAGGGTGTTGTTCAGACCAGAGCACAGGATTAGTGTGGAGCAGTGTGCAAGGTGGAAGAAGGAGGTGTTGGCATCAAGAATTTTAAGAAATATTGGTCCATGAATGAAAAGTCTGTGCCTAAGCCTAGAGAGTGCCCTATGCTTCAGCAAGAAGGTGGCTGCTGCCTGTTCCAAAGATACCTTCCCTCTGCTCTTGGAGTGTTTTCCTGAGGGGTGATGCTCTTTAATCCCTGGAAGAGGATCTCTGCATAGGTGAGGGAGGCCCCAGTTGGCTGTTTTTAGAAGTCAAACACATACGTGTTTTGCAGTCAGACTCTCCCTTTTCAGGCTTAAGTAACAAAACCAATTGTAGATTTACTTCCAGTCTTACAGCATTCTGGGGAAAGGGTTTGAAAGCTGCACAGTTCCCAAAGATATGTCCTGCCCTGAGCAAGCAGCATTTGATGGTTGATTTTCTGTCATGGCTGATGCTTGTGGATAAACGTAGTCCTGGGTGGTGTTGAAGATGTGAGCTCATCCCACAGCCTCTTTCATTACTGCCCTAATACCCAATGCAGGGCCTGGAGCCCCGTTGCTCCTTCCCTTCTCAGCTCCCAGTGCCTGTGGCAAACTTCTCTGGAGGTCTTTCCATAAAATTCACCCTGCAGTGGTGGTTCAGACAAGAGTCAGGATTTGAAAACGTGCTGCCCTTGCCTCAGTGGAGTTTTATGCTGCACTCATCAGCCAGCTGTGGGAAGGGAGGCTGGAGTGCCCACTGACCAGGGCCTAAGTGAGCCCAGAGAGGAATGCTGTGGTTTGCTGAGCCTCCTGTAGGAGGGCAGCCCTGCACTGGGCTCATGGCTGCTGCCCCGTGTGCTCTGGGCTGGGGTTGACCTTGCCTCTGGGGTGGTCCTCATCTCTACAGAGTTTCTGACAAGGAGCAGGGGTCAGTGGCTATATCTGGACAAAGCCCCATCTTCCCTGAGCTCTCCCCAAGCCACCGTGCCTCTGCTGGGTGGAGGGGAAAAAAAATACTTGGTAAAAGAAGAGGCTTTTGGCATCAGCAGTTCATTGTTGCTGAGGTGCTGTGATATATAAAGGTGAGAAAACTGCGAGCAAACTGCTGCTCCTGATACTGTCTCCAGTTTAGGTGCACCAGACACAGTAAGGAGGTGAGGTCTCACCTCCTGCCCCCAGCAGAGGCTGTCACCACTGGGGAACATGGTCTGAGAGACAGGTCTCCATGGATCTGTTCTTTCCCCTTGGCATCCATGTGATGGCCATGAGTGCTTGCAGTCCCTGCAGGCGCAGGAGTGGTCAGGAGGTTGTTCCCATATCCAAGGATGAACATTGCTTTCCTATCCTGGGCGAGAACTTCCTGCCTTTTTCCCCAAACCCAGTCATTCCTAATGTGCGCTGTGTTTCTGATGCCTGAGAAACTCTTGCTTTAAAGTAGCCTTCTTCTTAGCAAAAATAGACAGCTGCCCAGGGATGAGGAAGGTACTAAACCTTGTAATCTAGTTACCTTGGTGACATCTGTAAGAAACTATTGCTATACCACTTTCTGTTTTTTCTTCGTCTCTTTTATGGAACTACATACTCTGTTTACTTGACAAAAGTGTGATTTATACCATACCCAATATAGCCATTCTCCCAACCATTATCCTGACAAACAAGTTCCCATTTCTAACAAGCAAGGTTAAATGACTGTAAAAACAGATATTTGACTTTATAGTGGAAACTGAGATTTGCCATCAAGTAACTAAGCATTTGCTAAGAAAAGCAAAAATCTTGTAAAAACTTTTTTATTGTTTCAGAGTATTATAGTGCTTGATCACATTTACTCAGCACAGGAATTCTTTTCAATGGTCATGTTTTTTTCTTCTGCATTGTGACATTCTCACACATTTGTAAGATTCAGTTGTCAACCATATGTCATACAGGGCAACAAAAAAAGAAATAAAAGCATTATTGCTAGGCAAAACTAACAGCTGTGCTTGAGAATTGGCTGTTCCTGGATCTAGCTCTTAGCACAGCTCTCACCATTCCCATTTAGCCGTCTGTGTCCTGGTAGTGGTTCCTCTGCACTGTGTGAGCTGGGACACTTGAGTGCCAGCACACAGAAGGTCCTGAGGGATCAGACTTACGTGCTGCTGGGTAGGCAGTGCCCACACATTTTAGGTGGTTTTTTGTATCTTCTGGTTACTCACCTGTTTCTCTCTTTGTTGCCAACTGTAGGGAATTTTCTGAGCCCTTCAAAGGGAAGAGCATCCCTTACTCAGTGACCCATTCAGTAATTGATTAAATTAATCTGAAACTAACTCTCACTTTTTAAACTGCTAATCAAGAAGCCAATTATCTGTTAACAGTCCTAAATACAAATCAGCAGTAACCAAAGTGTTCCTCTGTTAAAAAAATCTGGATTTCTTTCTGTTATCTCACAGCTTTTAAAATAAGTTGGAAATGTGGCTATTTTCTTTAAAAAAAATGAAGAACCCATATTAGAATTCCATTTTCTATTTTGGAACAGTAAAACAGCTTATTTATTTCTGAAAGTGTGTTTAGAATTTTAGCCTTTTTATGTGTTATGGCCTTGAAGACATAAGTCTCAGGGCATGATAGAAGGTTTATTAAGGATAAATCCTGCTCTTTTTATGCACTTACATAGCTGAAATCCTCAAGCAGCATTGTTCTGTTGCAAGTTTGGCTGGGGTATACATTTAAGAGCCTTATTCTATGAATGTTATGTCTTTTATTTTATATACATTTGTATGTGCAAAAGGTAATGTAAAAGAAATACATGCCAAAGCATAGTTTTATTTTTTTATTGCAGCCATTAATTATACAGCTGTTTTAGAACAAAAACATTGTTCTTTAAGTAAAATTATTTAAATTATGACTCTTAATTTTTATTGTTGTTGAAATGAGATTTTCTTACAGGTTTACAAAACAAAGCAATTTAAAAAAAATGTTTGTAGTGCATGCCCAGTCCTGTATATATTTATGGCATAAAAATGTTGTTTGAGTGCAGCAAGTAAGGCAATGATGTATGATAGCTTGTCTATGGCTTTCTAAGTATTTAATTGAATTAGATCCCTACCTGTTTATTCAGTATTCTCCTCATTTAAAAATCTGATCTGAGAGAAGTGAATAGTTGTTTTTTACTGTAATAATGATGGTGAGTCAACAATTTGATTAATCATGAGTTAAAGTATGAGTATTTCTGAGCACATCTGTTAAAGGACGTGTCCTGATTTTTTTTTAATTCCTCATGTGTATAAATGTGTTTGCTTCTTTTCCATGGAAGTTGTTTAGAAGGGCCCAAAAAAGAGGGTATATTAAGGTGCTAATATATTAAGGTGCATCTCATCCTGTATCTCCAGTTTCAATCTGAATGCATTCCTGACTACTGACTCCCTGGTTTTGTTTCCAGATTCATAGTCTGCAATAAAAGAAGGCTTGTAGAGCCCTGGGCAGGTGTTTGCACCATTAGCAAAACCGTGTAATTTGCCAAAAAAGAAGTGCTTTAGAGAACAAGAAGTAATGAAATTGAGTGCCAAATTCTGCTGCCATTTAATCCTTTGAAAGATAAAATGTTTTACTAGGTAGCCTGTTGGCCAAAAGATTGTTTGGAATCAAAGAAGGGCTGAGTGGTAGCACAGGTGGCACATTCCAGTGCTGACAAGGGCAGAATACACAAATCCATAAGTATGTGAAGACACAGATTAATCATGCAATCCAGCTGTAAAATCTTAAGGGTAGCAATGACACATCCAGAGTTTTTAGATGGAGCTTTCAGGTTTATAATTTAATCCACTATTTATCAGTATTTTTAAGCATGTTATGACATGAATGAACAAAGTGAATGGGCACCTAACAAAATGAAGAGAGGATCTTTTTTTCTGGAGTCAGCTCTTCCAGTATAATCTCCACTGGCAGCAGTGAACACATCAGATGTATTTACATTGTATCTCTGCAAGAGGATGTTTATGGATATGACATGTGCTGTTCTGCACACTAAAAACTTGAGATTCAGATTCTCTCAGTACCACGTGCACCTCTGTTGATTTCAGAAATATGTAATACTGCACTGATGAGCGTGGTATAAGAATCTAAATAGATCCATAGGCATATGGACAGACAGATTGATCAAGGCAGACTTTATCACTTTGTCCTTAAAAATCCTTTGTGATTATCTTTTATGTACACAGTGATACTAAAGTGTCAGCCCAGATAATTTCCCTTAACTTGCTAGTATTTTATGGATTTACTTAAAGTTTTACTTGAAAATGTGGAGGAGTGTGTGTGCACTTTTTGCAGAAATGTACTGGTGCTAGTAATTTTAACAGTTTTCATTCTGTTTTGAAAAAACATTGTGAATGTATAAATTATGTTTGAACTGGACAGAGATGATTATGTGGCATGTGACTGAAAATATATATTTTTTAATAGATGATTCAGCCGCAGAGAGTTTTAATGGCAATGAGACCGTGGGACACAGTTCCAATGCTTCAGGGGGAACACACTGCAGGGAGATGGCAGAAACCAACAGTAATGGCAAAACAAATCTGGAGCAGGATGAGCAGCCTCTGAACCTGAGTGACAGTCCCCTCTCTGCTCAGCTGACTTCAGAATACAGACTAGATGATCACAGCAGTAATGGAAAGAACAAATACAAGACTCTCCTAATTTCTGATCTCAAGATGGAACGGGAGGCAAGAGAAAATGGAAGCAAGGTAAGATGCTTCCACATGGTCCAGATATGAAACATGTAGTTCAGAAAAGAAAAAGATTTGTGAGGCCAAACTAAAGGTTATTCCCAGCTAAGCACTTAATGCAATGTGTCTAATGTTTGTCAGATCATTACTTAAATGCCATACGTAGATTTGTATGCTCTGTTACACATATATGATGCATACATACATTAAGGGTATATGGATGTACGCGGGTGAATACATATGTACAGGCAAATATATTGTGCTGACACGCAGGAAAAAATGGTGTAGTTCTCCATCAGACATGAACTTTATCAATCTATTTATTGAGAACTGTCAACATTACTGATTTGAAAAAAAATTAAAGTATGTATATAACATGATACATATATATATGTATAGATATGGAGACACACATATATATATGTATATTTACAGATGGCCATCTCATCACATCTTTTGTGTATCTATAGAATTGTCGTGGTTTAAACCCAGCTGGCCACTAAGTACCTCCCAGCCACTTGCTCACTCCCCTCCCTGCCCTGGTGGGCACAGGAGGAGAATGGAAGAAAGGTAAAACCTATGGGTTGAGACAGGAACAGTTTAATAATTGAAATAAAGTATATTACTACTACTACTATTACTACTACTACTAATGATAATTCTAATGAAAAAGGAGACAACAAAAAGAGAAAGAGGAATAAAATCCAAGAAACACAAGTGATGCAGTTGCTCACCACCCACTGACCAGTGCCCAGTCAGTGTCTGAGCAGTGATTGACAGTTTCTGGCTAGCTTCCCCCAGTTTATTCACTGGACATGATGCTGTGTTGTGTGGAATATCCCTTTGGCCAGTTTGGGTCAGCTGTTCTGGCCTTGCTCCCTTCCAGCCATTTGCACACCTGCTCTCCAGCAGAGCCTGGGAAATCGAAAAATCATTTACTGAGCACTGCTTAGCATCAACTAAAACATCAGTATGATGTCAGTATTATTCTCACACCTAATCCAAAACACAGCACTGTACCAGCTACTAGGAAGAAAAGGAGCTGTTTCCCACCAAAACTTGGACAAGAATGAATCCGTATGAATGTTAAGTGTGTATGCCCAAGAAAATTCCTACCAGTGAATTATCAACATCTGAAAGGAAGTGATTTGGTTTCTTCATGATTGTGTTATGCAGGCACCTAACCTGAATTAAAACTGACAAGTTTGCTTTAAGAAGCTGTAATCCCCTGAGGGCTTTTCGCTGTGGTTTCTATTACGTGGGTAAGGAGAAGCAAGGGTGTTGTTTTGTAGATAAAGACAGATCCTATAGATTAAGTTAGCTAGATTCCTAGGATGGTGTTTTTCATGAGCGCCTACAGTAGGGAGGGTGAAGAAATGGCATATGTCATAGAATTTACTCATTGAGCTTACTGGTCACAGGTTCCTTTTATTTTTTTTATCTGATGACCAACTGGCTTACCACTTTTACAGCAGCAATAATAGGATGTGAGTCCTGGATCCAAAGACTCTTAATGCTAGTCACTAGCTTTCAGTAGCCTGACAAAATAGATATACTTTGAATGGGCACATTTTTTTACAGTGCTTTGAAACAGGAGTGTTAAAATCCTTAGGCATACTTAGAAAGGGATTGTACATGACTGCTATCTAGAGAACAACATTTAATTATGCTAAGGTTTTATCTCCTATCTTCATTGCCTGTGGAGTAAAAATAAAAACTTGTAATGTTTTTGTAACTTAAGTGTCTAAGTTTTAGTGGGTAGAACAAAGGGAGACTAAATGGGAGATTGTTAGTCTTTCTCAAAGCCATTTAGCAAATCATGTATCCTAACACCTTCTCCATAAAATCTTTATGAAAAACCGTTTATCTGTATGGAATACATTTTTTTCTCACAACCTTGCATTTTATGGAAAGCGTTCTGACTAGCTGTAGTCTCAGCCTGTGTATGCACCCCAGAGCTGGATGTACTCAGTACTTTGGCTTGCACACTGAGTCCCAGATCGGCTGATATGAACAGTATCTTCTTTTGCTCCGGGGCAGATTGTTCTAATGAACCTTTTATAAGCCTGTCACCCAAATACTGACAGACACACAGGCTCTTTTGCCTGAGGTAGGTTGTTGCTTTTGCCATCAGTCTTGCAAATACACAAATAAGCTTGGCAAAGATAGGGAGGAGTCTTAACGTGAAACTCATTTATAGCTAAGATGAGAACACAGCCTAATGTTCAATTTCCAATTTGAATCAGTTCCAACTCAGATGCAAAAAAAATTTATCGAAAAGTGTTAAAAATCTATAATGAATTGAGATGACAATCCAAGCCATCTCATTCTTTGCAAATTTTAAGAGGCCACAATCATCCCCCACATCAATACATTCTTTCACACTCGCTGTCATCCTGCCCACTCTATATTGCCAACAATATGGAGATTTTTCTCCTCTTTTTGTCCTAGTGAAACTCATGTTGGTGTTTAGAGTTCATTTAAGTATACAATTAATTAGATATGCAGTAAAGATTATTAAATATAAAGACTTCAGGAAGAACACAATCCTGGGATAAACAAAATTTGTTAGAGATTTGTAAGATGAGCTACTGAAGAAAATATCTGCTTTCTAAGTGAGGGGAAATGTATTTCAATTATTGGGCTAGTATCAGAGGAAGAAATACATTATGCTTCCTCCAACTTCTACAATGTCCCATTTAACCTGCACAAGATGTTATTTTCTTGGGACAGTCAAGACTGTGAAACTCAAAGGCAAAGGAATGGAGATAAGAAGATCTCTTGGCTGACATGTTCTGATAGATAATTTTGTATGTGCTGCAGAATTATGATCAGAAGAAACTGTTGAGATAAAAATGGTAGGTTTTCCATCATATTGTCTTTGAAAATATGACAGCTAATAGGGAAATCTTTTTTGAAAATGGTTACTTCTTTGTGGAAGTTAAATTTTTAGAATATTCATCTTGTCTATACCTATTTGAAGCAATTCTATGCTTATGCTATAGGGAAAGTTTGCTAAATAGTGGTATCATTCTGCAAAAATCTTGGATGTCAAAACAGGCATACTTAAAATTTTACTAAAAGCAGGCCTCCCTTATGGACACAGAGGACGTAATTAGTGATTTGTAAGAAATATAGGGTTTGGGTTTTTTAATAAGAAATCAAGTTTTCTTGCCTGAAAAGACTCTGGTAAATAACTGGGGATTAGATAACCCTGTGAACACCTAGAGTATATTATTTAAAGATCGCTCAGTTCAGCTACTTCAGAATATGGCTTTTAAAACTGGTGTTAGTAGCACTCTTTAAAGAAGTATGACATTTCAGTGGACAGTGTTACTTTGAATTCTCAGTTCCAGGCAGTGAGAATGTGTGGTAATCTCTTCTTTGTACAAAAAGACCATGAGCTGAGTGCAGTGGAGGGAGTTACCAAGTTGTAACAATCTTAAAATCTGATCAAAATGTTATACTATTCACTGAAAAAATGTTGTGCAAGGACAAAATGAGTTTTCATAGTGTTAAGTACATATATGTGTATATGTATATATATGTGTATATATATATATAGGCTTTATATGTATGCTTTTATTAAGCTTATATGAGGGGCCAGATCCTCCAGTAAGACCTAGATGTTCACAGCAGCAGAAATTTCTACAACCATTTAGGGCTAAACTGAAGTCTGAAATTTTGCATAGCTGCAAAAATATGTACATAAGTTTACGTTGACTGGGCTGGGTCTTTGTACTACAAAAGACTTAGAAAGTATTCATCAGCAAATGCTCTTCAAATGTGTTCTATGAATTCAGATAGCTAAGTGCATATATAAATTATTTTAGATTGTTAATTATGTGTGAGCCTGATGGGTTTTTGTGTGACCATGGTGAAGTCTCTGTAGCATTGAGATTTTTTATTGCTGATTCTTTTGTTGTTGCTACTTCCTGGACCATATATTTTATTTTTAAAAGTTATTATATAGCTTTATATCTTCTTCATTATTTATTTCATTAAATATAGCAAGCCTGCTCCTTTTAAATGATTTTGTCTTTTCTGCATTTGGATAACAAAGTTATTGTAATACAGTATGGGAAAACAGGCTTTTGAACTCGCCAGTCATACTTACATTGTGCCACTATTTTACCTGGATTAATAAATAATACCTTCTATCTGTATTGCAAGGGGCACTCCTAATATGTAAAAACTTCTCTTTGGAATTTCCCAGATAGAAACATGTGCTACTGATCATAAATGCCTAGGAGATGCCTTAAAATGAGGTGACAAGAACAACACACATGCCCATTTTGTCCAGATACCTACCAATTGTAAACAGTTGGTTTTCTTTCTTTCTACCAGATGAAATTTCTGATAGAAAGTTGGACACCTTGAGTCCCTGTGGATGTATGGTAGGCTAAGTTAACATGCATTATGTTTAGCTCAAGTGTGTAATTGGCTGCTTGAAGAACTGCACAAGATAAGAAATTTTTCCCCTAAGTCTGAAAAGTAAAGCATAGTTTTAAAGGAGAGAACAATAAATAATGATTGCTGCATACCACGACCTTTAATTATAATATTACATTCTAATGTGTGTGTCATTACAGTTACAGTTGTTCACCACAAGGCAGAGCTTTCATGTAGTATCTAAAACTAAAATCCTTCTGTCTCTTCTTTAATGCTGGGCTTTTGAAGTGTTTCACAAGCTTTTTTCTACAGCCTGATGTAAAGAACACTGTTATTGTCATGGGCCACTGCCAGGGGCTGCTTGCTTCCAGCAATTGCAACTTCAAACAGTGTTGTAATGGGTGTATCTACACTATGGCAGGTTAGCCTGGCACGCTGTCTGCTTTTCACACCAGCCCCACTCCAAGAAGGCATTTAAAAGCTTTAACCTTGTATGGCATCTGAAAGCCAGAGCATATATGAGGTCCTGGGTGAAGTTTGAAGTTCCTGCACAATACTCCAGTTAAAATTTAGTCATGTTCAGTGGTTAGTCCAGCTGTAGAATCTTGTAACATCTGTTTTGCTGGAGCTCATCATTACCAAGGGAAACCAGGCATGACTGTCCAAGCAGCCTGACCTGTGTGTACAATTATACAGATAAGCCTGTTGTCATCTGCTGGTGAATCCAACTGGTTTCCAAAAGTGCACATGAATTTAGCCACAGGTGGACACCATCTACAAGGAGCAAGGTAGAGTCTCAATGTATTTCTTCCACACTCTCTTTCCTTTTAAAAGATATGATTGTATTTTAGCAAAAGGTGGAAGGTCATTCTTTATATCCAGGGAATATCATCACATCTGACATTGTGTTTCTGAGGCATGGGGAGTCACTGCCTGTCTAGTTCCCATCTGCCTGTGTTTCTGTCTGCAGGTTTTGGGGGAATGGCCATGGTCAGAAAATAAGGGAGCATATGACCTTTTCTAAAGCAAATTGAATCCTTAGGAATTGCAGTGGACTTTCACAGAGAGCCTATTGAGAAACTTAGGAAGTAATTTATTTTAAAAAAATTATTAATGAAATGTGAAACAGGTGTGCATCTATGTGAAGCAGGAGTTAAAATGCAGACTTTGGGAATTTGCATGTTATTTAGAACAGTGTTGGAGATGTTGTTTTTGTTTTTTTCTTTCTTTTTTTTTACTTAATAACTCAATTTTTTTTTCTTCCATCATCATTGATTATTTATATTCAACTGGAATAGACAGGTTTCAGCTGAATGGGAGCATTGCCATGTGATACTTACATGATATGGTTACCTCAGTTCTAAGCAGGAGGGAAGGTGGAAAGGGTAAGATAAAAGCGTCTCCTCTTCTTTTGAGGGTACCATTAAACTCTGCATGTTGGCTTTTTTCATACAAAGAGAATAACCTTTTGCCCATCCAGTTTATTTTGCTAAATGCCCAAGTTAAGATAATTAATCGGGATTGCGAGTTTAGCCTGTCAGAAAGGAGCTTTTGATTCCAACTCATCTCTCCACAGAACTTTTCATTGTATCCCTTGCTTGAAGTTGGATCTCACTACCTAGATATGGCATAAGAAGAAATTAGACTTTTTGGTTTTGTTTGTTCTAACTGGTATATTTTATTTCATTTCCATGGTCAGATAGAAAGTGTTCAAGCAATGCCGTATTTTACTGATTGCTGTTTTCTTTATGGAAGTATCTTAAGAGTCTGCAGTCCAGGGGTCTGACAGCCTTATTTTATGGCTTAATTGTTAGGACTAGGAAGAGACTTAGCTGAAATACTGTTTGCTACTGTCATTAATAACTTAAGAGGAGTGAAGCAGAGTCCGGTGAAAGGTTTAGGCAGGACATGTCACTACAATTAGTGGCATACTAGATTTTGAGCAAACAACAACAGGAGTGGGGCAGAAGGCAAAGCCAGCATTAGAAACACTCTGGAGCAATGAGATACCAGCACAGAATGAGTCTGCAGCTCCACAAGGGTCCAGTCTGCTCTCATCATTCCAGCCTCAGCACTGAGATGAGGATGGTGACATCTTCCAGCTTTGCCTTAGTTGTTACCCGATGGGTTCCATCATTGCTGCTTTACACTAAATCCATGGAAATAGTTTGTACTGAGATTTAAAAGTAAAAATGATAAAAGAAATGAACTGAAGGCAGAATCCACCCCTGCCACCATTGTGTGTAGGTGATAAAGGGCTACATCTTTTGTCTTGCATCTCACATCTTTGGTGTGTGAAGGCAGGCTCAAGTGTTCTGTTGAGGTATGTATCTTTCTCTGCTATGCTCAAGTTTGTGCAAAGGTAACAGGCATGTCAGTGCTTTTCTCTTCTCAGGAGATAGATACACTACAATAGAAGAGGATAAACCTATTCTCTTCTCCTATTCATGGAGAACATTAATGAAAGGAGAAAAAAAGTGTATGCAAGCAGTTTTGTGACTTTCTAATTTTTTCCTGCCCACTCACCTGCAAATTACCCTGTTTTTCTCTCTTACCCAACGAATTGCTGCTTCATGAATAGGCATTTCAGAAGTTGCTGTCATGAAGTCTGAGTCCTTTATGTTTTATTTTACCATTTTATCTGACACCTTGATTTTACTCTTCCCTACTTTTAGAAAACAAGCAAGCTGAGAAAAATCACAGTTTTCTGGCCCCGAAAGTCAGTTTATATGTTGTTTGGATAAAGCATGTTTGTTCTGTGAAGAAAAAAGGTGTTCTTTTTTGCTGCTCTTTCGTAGGGAAGTTGTTAGAGGCCACTGAGAAGCTCCGTGGTACCAAAAAAAATTTGATGTTAGTTTATTGGTTTAATAAGCACTATTTAAGCACTGCTCAAGTGTAACAACTATGGTTTTATAGTCTGTTTTTTCCAGACTTGAATCTTCTGATTTTGGGGGTTACCCATAAAAAATGGCTAAATAGATCAATGTTTTTCAGAGCATGTTTTTATTGCCACTACAGCTGCATGAAAAAAACTCAGTGTTGTGTTTGTCAGAAGATATGAATTCTGTAGCATTCTCTAACAGTCACATTCATCAAAATCCTTTGTCTACAGTACCATCAGTTCTGTGTCTAATTATTCCCATTGGAAGTACATTTAGTAGCAGGTTTTCATGTTCACTTAAAGCTTTTGAAAGTGAAATTCATTTCCTGCAGGGCATTCACAACAATAATGTAACTCCAGGTCAATTAAATGGAAGTTGATGATGCTACTCCAGATTTACATACCCAAAATGGGGAATACAATCTGATTCCATATATGTATGAAATCCCAGCTAATGTAAAACTGGCGTGGAAGAGAATAAGTTTTGATGTGACCTTTTATAAATTTTCTCAGAAGTTTTTTTTAAAAGGAGGAAGTGCACATTGGTCAAGTATCAGAAAGTGGTGCTCTTGATTCCAGATTGCATGTGTGTTGCTCACAGATCCAGCTGTCTATCCTCATTTACTTTTATGTTTGGAGTCTTTGGTCACTCATATCGAAAATGAAGCACTTGTACGTGAAGGAGATGCAGGACTTTCTCCAACTTGATTTTAGTGGCTGGACATCTGTTCAGAAAGCTATCAAGTGCCTCTGCAATCAGTGAGGTAAGGTCTGAAATCACTACTTCCCTCCCTGTTTACAACCAAGAACGTTTTAAAACTCATGAGTCTGGGAACATGTCTGTACCTCTCAGACAAATTCTTGTTCACTTCAGCATAGATTTGTTCCTGATAGACACCTTCAAGGCTGGACCTTATTACAATCCCTAACTCTTATTTTTGAGGTCTTTTTTGTTGTGGTTTGTTGGGGTATTTTTCCCCATTAGGAAGGAAATTGAATTTTTGTTGAAGCCCTACCACATTAAATGATTTGCTGCACCTTTTTCTTCTTCTGTTATCACATATGCAGCTCCTCTGCCACCTAGAAAAAGACTGAGAGCAAATCTTGCTCTTGGAAGATTAAACACTATTTGATGGTAAATTGAGCAAGATATAATGGGGCAGCAATAATTGCTACCTACTGTGATTGTGTTTAGTCTTAATATTATTTACAGTTAATGAACTGTCATTTTTTTTATTTTTCAGATGCTGAGGTTGAAAAGCTGATCCTCAAAACTAATCTGTGATGAATGGCTTCATAATTGGCTCCTTTCTACACATTACACTCCTTCAAAACTATATTGTTATTCAAGAAGTTGATAATCATGAATGTTACTCCTAATTTTTTTCTTTCTGGTATTGAATTATTTTCTATATGCCAAGACAAGTCCTGAGGAAAGAGAGAAAAGAAGTCAAAGGTTTTTCTTCTTTAATGACATTTATAACAATATATTGATGAGTTTTTAAAATAAACACGTTTTTTATTAGTTGTCTTACAGATATCTCAGTTTCTAATCTTTTTTTTTTTGAATGAATGAATGCCAGTAGTCAAATGTCTTGCTGAATAGTTGATACACCTTCAAGCTGTGCTTTTGTGTGCTCTCCATAGCAATTGCTGGGAATAATTAATTACATTAGAACCCTGAATGCTTTTTTTGGATACTTACTTATTCATACAGCTGGATTTGCTGGGTGACGTGAGAAAAGTGAATAGGTCAATTTTTTTAATAGAGGAAAGAGGGGAAAGAGAAGTAGAATTCAACTTTAAAACTATTTAATTATTTTGTTCTCTTTCATCTTTCCTTTTGTTGCTTGCCTTTTAACTTCCTTTTGCTGCTTCAGCTTTTCTGGTTAATTCTCATCTGTTCTCCTCCATTTGCTTCCAAAGGCTCATGGGAAGACCTTTCTTAAATTTTGGTTTTTAGGAACAAAAGGATAGATACAGATAACAGTATTACTTACCAGAAAAAAGGACTGTGAGGAATTAACTTTAATTACTGAGTCTAGTCCTCTGTAAAGGGTAACCTAGATAATAGACTTTTACTCCAAGAGGATATGCAAGAGTTCAATTCACAATGTCCACGAAGTTCTGATTAATATCTTTCAGCCTTATAGAAAACAACAGTGGTGCAGCTGTAATATGCCACAGAAAACAGTGAGGAACTGGAATCATGGTTGATGTCCTAGATCCCTACAACAACAAGGGATTTGCTAGATGGATTTCCCAGATGGTCTCTAGCAGTATCTTATTCCCTGCAGAATGGGGAGTGAAAAAGAACAACTGCCAATAATCCCTATCAGTCTGCTTGAGGTTTTGTCTGCCATATGTTTCATCAAAACGTCCTGCTTTGTATTTCATCTCTAACAGTCACTGATTTTGAATACTTCAAAGAAACAATTAAAAAAGCGGCATCTACATTAGTTATTGAGGCAGGGAGGGGACAGTGGTGTAGGTAGGCATTGAAAGCTGTGAAATGTTTCTTATGTTAAACACAGTCAAAAGACAGCCATCAAACAATTTTACAAAATGCATGGTAAGGAATAAGCCACTGACTGCTATGAATATTACAGAATGGTATTCTTGCACAATCAGTAAAAGATCCTGGAAACCGGTATTTGAGAGCTGTGTAAACAGTCAACATTTGTGTTTCACTGGGAACTGATGAAAGAGTATAAAAATATACAGCCAAAGGTAGGGGTCTGTAACTGATGTGAATTTCCATTTCATCCATGTAAGTGTGGCATGCTATGCACATTTAATACTGGATGAATTCCATATGCATCTCTAGAGTTTTCTCCAAGCTGCTGCTTCTTGGAGCTCACAGTGTTTCTATGAAATACTGCAGCTGTTGCTTGGATCTTGGCGTGGTACAACTGAATATTTCCCATATAGATGCTTCTTCTCATTAGCTGCTTTGGTCAGACTGTCGTTCTCAGTGTCCCTTCACACCGATTCAGTCTGTGTTTTCCAACTCTTGTCATCATCAATATGCCATGAGCTACCCCCAGACCTGATGGGAAATGATACATGCTGTTCTCTTCATATACATGCATACACACACACTTTATATATACATATATATATTTGTATATTATCCCTTTGTCTGATGAGAACAGTCATATGAAGGGGCCATGAACCAAAGTTGATGGAATCATACAGATGAATCAGGAGCATACAAAGAGCTCATGTTGTTAAGGCACCTGCAATGATACAAACCTAACCTTTGTGTACAGGTGCTCTAGCAGACAAGAGTGTGATTGTCTTTCATGTGTGTTTTAATTAATATTGGGATGAAATCTTGTATCTTGCTTCTGACTCCATTTTATATTTTGGTAGAGGTCATGAAGTAATGTGTTTCCTCCTCTTGTGTTTCCCATGGCATTTGGGAATTGTCTGACTCCATCAGGAAGATCCCTTGCAGAGCTATTCAGAATTTCTGCCCTGTACCTTCTACCATGGAGCTCCTGGGCCGCACTGTCTCAGGATTAATAGAAGCATCTGCGTGAAAAACAGGGAAAGGTGAGTTGATTTCCTTAGGGTTACCATGAACGGCCCCCTTATGGCCTGTCCTCAGTCCACATTATAGCGTGAGCTGAGTATTGGCTCTCAAAAGGATACGTGGATTTTCTTTGGGCCCTATTACTGAATCAGTGATATATGGTTTTTTGGACCCCCTCTGAATGAATTTATCTTTTTCTCACTTTGTTACAGTTAGTCATATGCTCTTAAAAAATCTTTTGCAGATGGAACCCCGTGGGACTGGACCTGTTTCAAAAGCTGTATTAAATGACTAAAATAAAGGTTTTGAAAACTCCTGTTTCCCCCAGTGTGTTGCTTAGCAAGAATAGCTGTGTTTAGTGGAAAAGAAGTCAGATGAGTCTGTGGCATGTGTGCCACCTCACACCCTCTTGGCTCAGCTGAGAGATGGAGGCATGAAGGAATGAGATATAGGCATGTTGTGCTGCTTGTGTCAGTTACGCCTTAAAGAGAACTGTCTCACAAGATTGATACTTCTCTATGGTTCATTAGAAGCTTTTTAAAATCCACCTCTGTACATTCAATTAAGTGTCCATCCTGCCTTCAGGAAACACGTAATATACAGGTTTATGTAATACTGTAAAAAGATATTGGAATTCCTAACGGATCTGAATGAGTGACAAAACACTGAGGAGCTGAAAAATTTGCTGCATAAAGAGGGAATTACCTTGTTAGAGATAAAGCAGCCATGACTTCCTCACAGATCCCAGTGGTTATTGCCAGTTAATAGATTGTTGTCTGTTTGGAAGGCAAAGTTATTAAAAGACTCAGCAGATGAAACTTTTTTTTAAGGTTAGGTTGGAATCGAGATAAAACATTTTTACAATGGCAGTAACAAACCGCTCATATGAAACTAGTTAATC
This sequence comes from Corvus moneduloides, assembly GCF_009650955.1. Taxonomy (NCBI): domain Eukaryota; kingdom Metazoa; phylum Chordata; class Aves; order Passeriformes; family Corvidae; genus Corvus; species Corvus moneduloides. The sequence goes on along the minus strand of NC_045476.1, from coordinate 119,300,376 downwards.
ATTACACAAAAATGTCTATGTAAGGTAGGTGTTCTTTTTATAAATATATGTACTAACGAATCTGAAAGTATACGTGTCATGCTTGTGTCATTTAGGAAAATGGTGACAACGATTCCCTTCTGTTCAAGAGCTGAGTGGTCATGTTCCATGGTTCTGTGAATCAGTAGAAGCATCTTGAATGCTTAAAGAGCCGAAAAGGCTTTTAGCATCTCAGACTGCCAGTTGCCTGGCCTAAGCTTTTGAGAAACCTGGCCTAAATGTCTGTATTTCATAGCCTTAAGTACTTAGCCCTGCATACATCTGGTTTGGGATATAAACCCTAGGACAATATTTATTTTTACTACACTCGCTGTGCCAATTAAAGACCATTCTATTTAGTATAAGAGGTAAGTAGTTTTTAAGACTATATCTGAGCTCTGTGGAGATAATTCTTTATCTTCATTCTTCTTCTTTTTTTAATATAAAATTGGCAGGAAGTGTGCTTCTTTGCTTTTAGCCTGTTTCTCCATTCCTATGTTTAGATTTTGATTATATTTAATGCTTACTTTATAATAATGTTTACAGTACCTAGAGCTTATATCTAGGGCTATTTATGTCAAACAGCAAATTTAAAAAAATAGACTGTGTAAGTCTACTGTTAATTGTGAGACAGTAGAACTTTTCTCTCCATGTAATGTAGGCAGTGTCAGTTGTGCAGCATCTTCAAAACTTTTGCTCCACTTTTTACTATTTTTTTCCTTGTTGAAAGTTTTGTCCTTGAAATGTATATGATACTGTGGTGTTAATTTTTATGTTTGTAATTTAACATCTATAATTCATATAGGTGTTACAAGTTTTTTAGGTTATTCTGTTTCTAAGAAGATAATTCTGCATAATAACTTTATACAACATGAATAAGTTGTTTATACCTTCATCAATATTTTAATTGCCAGAGTTTCCTATATCTTAATTATTTGGATTTACATAGCACACTTGGGATTCTGAAAACATCAATAAAAATAAATCAGCTTAACATTACATTGGTCCTGTGAGGCAAGCATGTTCTACCACTGTCTACTGATTAGTAAATACAGGCATGTCATAATTCCTTGACTTTCCCTAAGCAAATCAATCAATTTCTCCAGAAAAGCTGGAGAAGCCATTTGTTTCCTGTGTGTTATAGCTGAATATGAATCACAGTACGAATTCATATCTCCAGACATTACTGTTCAGTTAAGGTAAAGAGGCAGAGTCAACTCATACTGAATAGCAATTGGAAAGTTTCCTCTGGTTTTATTAGCATAGCAAAAGTTCAAAACAGTTTTTTTTCACTTGGGCTTTGCTGGTTCACTGATGGTCTTGATGAATCTTTCCAGGCCCCATCATAAGAACATGTTTACGTATGCACAAGAGAGCCTGTGGACTACATTGTTAGTATTTGTGTGATTAAACCTTAATTGCCCTAAAGTCAAATGCTTTCCTTAGTCATACAGCTTCCTGGTAGAGTGCATATACATAATACAGAAGTTGGCAGCTGTGGCAGTTCATCCTGGCTTTAGGTAGCAGAAGGCATTCAGTTGCACAGAGTTGGCATTTTGTACCCTTGTAGGGACCCCAGGGTAATCTGTGCCCAACATAACCTCGCTGGAAGGATGTGTTTCTCACACTGGCCTTGTGTGACCCTTGCCAGTACTGTACAGTGCTCCTAGTCCATCCTAAGACAGCAATGGGGCTCAGTTGCCCTTTATCTCATCCTCTTGTTCCATTTCAGGCTGTCTTGCACATCCATGTAGGCTCTTCTCTTGACACTTGAGTAAGTTTGGAGTACTTTGGTACAAAGTGCAGTTAATTCCACCTGCATTAATGCTGTGGTTTCTTTTATATTCCTCAGGATAAAAGGCAAACATTTAGCCTCTGAACGTCTCTAAATGTGTCTCAGAACATGAATCTGGCCTTGCAGAGTTGAAATGGATACAGCCATTAATCTGTTGATTGAACTAAGTATTGAGTATGTAGCCCAAACTGAGAGAACTGCAGGGGGATGAGGCTGTAGAAGTGTTAGAGTAATTGTCTGTAGCTATTTAGCAGTTGGGTTTTTTCTTTTTAATTATGAAAAACAGTCAAAATAATAGTTCAAATCACTGAAGCATTGGACTTCAAATCTGGGTTTTCAATTTATGTACAAAATTTGAGTATACCTGTGCATCTGTGTACCTGTATAAAGCAAGTTGTTTCACTTCCTCCTTAAATGTTGCTTCTTACCATACAATCTTTTTTTCACAATGCTTTATTTCATAAAGCTTGCTTGGCTGAATGCTCTCCTGGTTGCCAAATTCATGTCCTGCTTAATAGGTCTTTGTACTTTCCATGTGTTTCTGGCAGGTGCTTTTGATAGTGTGCTTTTATACACACACCTTCAAATTAAAAACCCTTTTTCCAGCAGCCTCACTTTCTAAAACTCATACGCTGCACCCATCAAAGCCATGTGGACACCAAGAGATCCTGCAGTAACTTACATACAATTACTGGTGTTACAGCAGCTGGGCACAGTGTTTGCCGTTCACTGTGTTCTGGGCAAGTGTTAACTGGAACATAGATTTAAAAATTAGGAGCGTCTTTACTTCAAATAGCAAGGAATATACAGAGGTGAGGGCCAAAATGAACACCTGCTAGTGCTCTAACTCTTGTAGTGCTCTGCAAAGTCCTTCTGCTGCAGCTCAGAGGCACGGTGTGCAATAGTCTCCTTCTTCCTTCCTTCTTCTTTGAAAGGACTTTGTCATCAGGACATGACATTTTCACTGCCATGAAGCCATTTTAGGCCCTCACTTCATCTGCCTGTTCCTCTTAATTGGCACAAATGACTTAATATTATTACCCCATATCTCCTGTGGTGGTGTGAACTGCTGCTTAATCACCCTTACAAGTTAATCCAAATCAACTCTATTGTGATTTGCTTCATAATTACTTATTGAGAGAATTAAACTCAAAAAGTGGATCCACTCTGTATGGTGATCTTCTCTTTTTACAGGATTATCACAACAGATGATCTCATGAATTTCAATATCTCTCCTTACACTTCTGCCAGAAGCAGAAGTTTCCTCTGTTACCTCTCCTACAGTGTATGAAGGCAACAGCTAATAGAGGAGTCAGAAAAGCTGCCTGTTCAAAATTCAGTTCATGGTCTGAGTTTTATGTTACCACTGCCTCAGTTCAATGACCTTTTCTTGTAATTGTTCATTTCAGAAAAAAACAAACCCCAAACCACTCAGAAAGACAATTTATTGACTAGAACAAGTGGTGAGATTGGCAAGAATAGAAGGTATTTCCTATCTGATCTTGTAAGCATGCATTACAGGTCATTGCTTTACCTTTGATAAAGTATGAAAGGGAGGAAAAATTCTGAAACTGAGGAAAAAACCAGTAAAAGGTTATGGAGACTTGATGTAGCAAATGGCAGTGCAGAACTGCTGGCAGTAGCAGGTCCCAATGACCAGCAGACAAGCAGGAGGGGGTGTAAAGGTCACAGCTCAGTGCAGGAGGGGCAGGGAGCAAGCCAGGAGCATCCTTGGCCTCCATTTGCTCCTGCTATAGCTCAGCTTTGGTGGGGTTCCTGGGAAGGGGCAAGGAGGTGGAGGTCTCAGGAGAGGTGGCCAGAAAAAATAAAGTGCAATAGTGCACGCAAGGTCCTGATGAGGGAATGGATTAATGACAGAAAGTGTAAGAGCATTTTAAGTGGCATTGGTACAAAATGAAATGTTAACCTCAGAGCCCATTCCTATCTCACATGGAAGGACTTGTATTTACTCTGCAAGGGCAAATTTCCATGGGCTGTGCTCAGGCCCCAGCTGAGTATCTTACAAAGTAGAGATGTTTTCTTTTTACTTTGGTGGAAAGGCAGATACGGGCAAGCAAAAGGACAGGATTTAATTTCAAAAATTAATGTGCCTCACTAATCCTACCCCAAAGCCTTTCATCCTACCTGGAAAAAAAGCAGACAACATCTTACCTTGAATTAGTTAATTGAGGGCAGTGCAGTTTTCAGTGATCAGATCAAGTGAAGGACCAACCATTTTTGGTGTGCAAAGTTAACGTGTAAATAGTGTTCCCATAGCTTCAATTATTTAAATCCTGTGGAACATGATCTCTGGAAAACATAAGGCAGAAAGCTTAAAGTTGGGTCCTATGATAGGCTGTGTATCTTTCCCCATGACTTTTGAAAGGCTGAATGGTAAATAGTAAAACTTTTTAATTTCAGTTTATAAACCTGGGGTTTTGCAGTTTTAATAACAGCTGGGATTGTCCTAAAACTCAAGGGGAACTTTGATTAAGCATGTAATGCAGAATTTATTAGCAATTAAAAACTACAGGATGGTCCATTTGTCACCCATGTCTTAGAACAGGGCCTTGGAAGGCAGTGCATTAAAAGAAATATGTCTGTGCCCAGACATTCTGTTCTTACATTAGTTAACCTATTAGTTTCATAGGTTTATTAAATAGAAGCAGCTACTTGGAAAGTTGAATCCTTTAAAGAACATTATCTTTTCAAAAGTTTTTTGTGAAAGTGATTTTATGCTTTTAAGACATTTTGTATAATCATCAATTTATATTTTCTGCCTTTAGTCAAGCTCTGAGGTTAAATTATATTAAATAAATAAAAAAAAAAAATCATCTCCCAAACTTGTTCACTACTTTGAACTTCTTAACAATGCCACTTGTACATATATCCAGAAAATTAATAGTGTATTATAGCACATAATGCTATGGAAGTGGCTAATAAATACGGGATTCTTGTCTGTATGGATAACTCCCACACATCACTTTGAAATTCATTCTACCTAGAGCCATAATTTGCAAGGTGTTTGTTAGATCTTTTCAAAATATAGCTTTCCATAAAAATACATTTAGATGTAAAGTGTTATTTAGACATTTTATGCCAGACTGTTCCTGTTTTACTTACGTCCCAGGTAAAAAATGTTTTTTAAAATCTTGGCTGCCAGGGAAGTTTTATACAGAAAAAGTACTGTTTTGCTACCCATATGGTGCAGTTTATTCTATCAACGTGAAAATGTGTTTGTTGCTATATGTTGTCTTGTTTTTTTTCCAAATGAGGTGTTTTATGCTCTGTCAGTTTTTCTGTCCCTGAATAACCTTTGAAACTAATTTTACAAGGTAGTAATCTTGACAATGGTGAGTTGCTATGAGCAGTGAAAATTTGCATTTGGCTCAAGTAGAAAGACTCCGGTTACTGCTTTCATAAGGGACTTAGACTATTGAGAAGCAGATACTGCTTGTGCAAAGAATGATCTCCCAACCCTCAACAAGCCACAAACTCCTGCCCTCTAAGATGTGAGAGAGATGTGGAGTGAAATGGAGAAGGCAGGCTGGTGAGACTTGGGGATCTAGGACATACATCTTTAGGATGTCAGGTTTCTTCAGTTCTAGTTTTTGAAGATAAACTGGTTTAAATATAATATACTGGATATCTCTGTGTAGGAATCAGTGAGCAGATATTTAAGCTGCTCCTTTACAGGATTCACAGAGGTAAGCTGTGACTGCCAGCATGAGTCATGTCTCTGTATTTTGTTTGTTTCTTACAGCACTGTTGAAGGCATATATTACACAGAAAAATTCAGTAGCTTGAACCCATATCATCACATTCATTTAAAAACACTAGAATTGGAGTTGCAAAATTGCTTGACAAAGCCAAAGAGGTCATATTTGCCAGAAAAAAACAGTTTCTGAGTGCTCGGACTGCTTGTGTGGTGTTACTTTTTAATAATGGAAAACAAAGCTATTAGCATCCTATGCCACACATGAACACATCCTTGTTTCCAAATAGAGCCCTACTAGAGGTACACACTAGGGAGGGGGAACTTTTACTAAAGTTATTCTTGCCTTTCAGTTTTTAAAATTAATCCCTGCTTAGGAATTAATAAAATCTGCTCAGGTTTTCTGATCCATGGCCTGGCCATACAACAGAGCAGAACCAATGCCAGTTCCAGGGACAGTGATGGGGGCTGTTCACAGAAAACCCTTCTGTCCCTCAAATTCTGTGCCTCTTGTTGAATAAAATGCAACAGATGAGAGTTATGTTCTATATTTGTGCTCCAGAAGGATCTCAGCCTGTAGATCACAGCATGGCATGCCTTGACCTCAGGTAGGGCTCTGTGAAAGAAGAGGCTGGATGAGCACAAAGTGTAGGCAGCTACACCACGAGAGAGGGGGCCACTTTCTCAAAATAGATGTATAGATGAGTTCTTTTAATTTTAAAAAATGTATTCTATTTTGGTTTCCTCTTTGTTCTTTAAATTTCATCTATGAAAGCTAAGGATATGGTAGTAGTCATATAAAATATGAAAGCAAATAGAAAGGACAACAACTTCAAAAACTTTAGGCCAGCTCAGATCTGAATTTAAAGTTTTCAGCTAGTTCTCTTTATGTGATAAACTGACTTAACATAAGATCAAATCCCTTTTCCCTGAATATGGTGGCAGGATGTGGAAGATTAAATAATTTGGGTTGGAGCATGATACAAAGCAGTTTTTATAGCTGTTCAGTTCTCCATAGTCAGGTATTGAGTTATGATATCAATATGAGAAAATGCACTGTCTGCTCTGATTTATTTAATTTTTCTGGCATAATTCTGGCTGGTTTTCCCCACAGAATTCTTCCTCTACGAGAAGGTGATTGAATATGGTTTTTGGCGGAAGTGGAGTTTTGCCAAACAGGATTTTATAGTCTGCTCTATACTCTGGTAGGAGAGCTCTACATTGCAGGGTGGTGATGTGGTTAGCTAAAGTGAATGCATGTAACTAAGTGGTCCCAATATTCAAAACTCAAAATATCTTTCCTAATAGAAGGTAAATATTGTTTGTTGTAAATGAGTTTGAGCCTTTACAGTCCAAGTCTATTAGAGCATCTTGGAAACTTAAGTGCTGCTTGATGGCTGTATGGTTCCCACTAACTGAGCTCCAAGTACCCAGTGGCAGAACCATTTTGCGGTAAACAAAGATTTTTCAGCTACAAGAAATCAGAGTACAGGGGCATGGAGTCAAGTTCGTAAGTGCAATTTCCTTTCTAAACAGCAGCTGTTCTGGGAGCTGTTCTGCCATGTTATCCTGGAGGAAACTGGCTGATTCTCTTCTCACAAGTCTGAGAGTTTAACAGGCAGCATATAAAAATCTCAGGGCTCATTTATGACCAGACCAACCAAAACAGCTCACTTTTGTATCAAATATATATTAATGTTTGTAGAAGTTGAAAAGTGCTGTACCATCTTGGGCAGGTAAAGTTATGGATTACAATGAGAGTTTCTGGTTTCTTCAGGATGGTACCATGAAAGCTCTCACCCAATAGGGATACTTAATGATATTGGTAGGGATTTAGGGGGCTACTTTGATCTGTCTGACTCTTCTGGGGAAGAGCATTTGCTCTAGAACTGGCTGCCTGAGTAGTTTGAGCAGCAGTTGTCTTTTCCTTTGGGAATCAGGTTTAATGCTTTTCATAATATTGTCCTCCATCTCCCACCCCCAAAATGTCAGACCACGTCTTTAATAGAAGCACAGTCAGCATAGCTTTAGAACTGAAATATCCTTTTGTTGTTTCTGTTTCTTCCTGCTCTTTTTGTATCAGTCCTAAGGATACATTAACTGGAAAATGAATAGGTAGAAACTGCCTTTATGAGGAATTCTCCTGCAACATTCTTATGATTGCTGTAATGTGATAACCTCAAGCAATGCCTCTGGCTTAGTTTTATGATAAATGTTTTGTTTATCCTTCCCTAAACAAGGAGGGTCAGATTAGACGCATTTCTTACAAGACTTACTTGATTTACGAGATGCATTTCTTTAAGATTTATTTGCGGTAGATAAGTAGGGAACTAATCAGTAATCTATTCCATCAGCTTCAGATACACACATCTCAGCTGCTCCTCTGTTACTCAGACTATTATGGACTGGGAACAGGCCTCCCCCCTGGTTCAGGAGCCCTGTCTTCATCTGTCTCCTCCTGATTGGTCTCAAGTTCTAAATCTTCCCACCTGGTTCTTAAGCAACAATTAAGGCCATTAACCTCTGTCTCCCAGGGCTGCTTACTGAGACAATCCAGCTGATTTATCTCAGGAGAATTTTTTAAAGCTTGCCAAAGATTGCTGCTATAAGTGTATAGAGGTAAAAGGCCAAAACAAAAAGTAAGAACAAGCATTCTCAAATTGTACCCTATACTTCTCTCTAGGCAATATGCTCCTCTCTTGCATCCTCATATGCAAAAAAAATTGTGTTGTGGCCCTGTTGTGTTCCTAGCTTTCTCCTAGAAAAATCAGTCCCTAATATGTCATCTTATTACCATGATCAGTACCAGTTGTAAGTGGTTGTTCAGTACTGTACAGATTATTTTGGGTTAAATTCCTGTCATTAATCAATTGGCTTTGCTTCTTTCATGAGTCTGTCTCTCAATATGTTACTGTTACCTGTTGTTTTGGTTTTTTTCCTTTAGATGGTGCTTCTGAAGATGTAAATGACTGGTCAGAAGAGAAGGAGTGGCAGGACTGTCTCCTCTCACCTATTCTGGCATAGGACTGTCATGACTGAGCAATAAAAACTGTAGGAGGGAGGGCCTAAATTTCTCTTAAATGATGGAGACAGATGAGTTGGAGTTCCTTCCTCCACTGCTTCCATCAACTGATTTTAATCTCCTTCCCAATTATCTGCACTTATGTCATGCTCAGACTGGAAAGGAGAAAGGTGTGAGAAGTTCTCAAATGCCATTGTGTAGGAATGAACTAGGAAGAAGAAATCAGCACTGGGAAGAGCTTATGATTAATTCAGAAAGAGCACACTGAGAAAGGTCCATTGTTAAACCATTTTCCTCTCTCATCCCAATCATCACTTTTAGTTCCTCCTTATTTCCAACTTTTGTTGTGTGCACTGTGTTCTTACTTCTCACATGAGTTAGGATACAAAATACTGCATGTCCTTCTATAGCAGAAAATACAGGTGTACAGCTCAGCATATATCTATGTGTTTAATAAGTCCAGCTGCTGTGTGGCCTTAGGCAGACATTATAGGGAGCTGCTGAATTCCTGGACATCAAATAGCACTCTCTTGCCAGAGTCTTGACAAGGACAGGACAGAGGCAGCCTTTGTCTTCATTGCCTCCTTTGTTTTTACCTAGTGAAAACAAGTGCTCCTCTCCTTGTCTGCTGTTCTTAGGGCACACAAACCCTGCAGTGATGTTGTATTATTATTTCTGCATCTGCCTCTGCTGTTGGTCTCTGGAAGTTTCTTTTGTAACTTTGCAACTTTTGAAGCCTCTTGTGTATTTTCCGTCTCTAGCTTTTCTAGAATACAGATGGACAGGGGAGCAAGGTGAGTGTCAAAAACCAAAAATCAGTTTTTTCTCCTGGATTCCTGATATAACTCAAACTCTTTCATTTGCAAATGTATTTGCTTTCTGGGACCATTTTGTTGCTTTAAAGGAGTAGAATACTGTCATGGCAAAGAGTGTGAGGAAGAAAAGGCAGTAAATTAAAGGGGCAGGTACAAAGTCTACATTCTCTGTGGTTGTAGTTCTGTTAGCAGGACTTCACCTGCAGTCATAGATTCAAGGGGTGTTGTTTATGAATAAACTCATAGTTTCCAAGTGTTGATTCTTGCTTTGGGACTTAAGGAGATAGCCTTCTATTTCATAGAATCATGGAATGATTTGGGTTGGAAGAAACCTTGAAGGTCATCTAGTTTCAACCCTCCTGTTGTGGACACAGGCAACTTTCATTAGACCAGGTGGCTCAGAACACCATCGTTCCTGGCCTTGAACAATTCCAGGGATGGGGCATCCACAACTCTTCTGGGCAACATTTTCCAGTGCCTCACCACCCTCACAGAATTTTTTTATAATACCTAATTTAAACCTACTTTCTTTCAGATTGAAGCCATTCCCCCTAGTCCTGTCACTACTATGCTATTGTAAACAGTCTCTCTCAATCTTTCTTGTAGGCTCCCTTCAGATACTGGAAGGCTGCAATTAGGTCACCCCAAAGCCTTCTCTTTTCCAGTCTGAACAAACCCAGTTCTCTCAGTCATTTCCCATATGAGAGGTGCTCCATCCCTCTAATCAGCTTGGTGTCCCTCTTCTGGACTCACTCCAACAGGTCTATGTCCTTTTGGGATTGAAGAAGAAAACAGGTTATTGAACCCTTTTAATGTCATAGCTTAAATTTATGACAAGAGGAAGCAGAGAGAAATTTAGGGAGGAAGAAATGAAGGGAATCGTATGAGAGACAAGAGAACAAATCAAGAAGAGATTGAAGCAAAAAGAACTAAAGGCATAATGAGTTCAAAGATAAAGAATGAAAAGATTTAGGAGAAAGAAGCATGGAAAAAAATGTCTTAAACTGAACCAAAGGGCATGAACATAAAGAATAGAACAGAAGGAAAAAAAGATTATGGCAGTTTTGTAGTTAATTGTAGATGTTTGACAAGTGGCCTATGACTAAACCAGTGGATTACATGTGCTCTGTATTCCCTGGTTTGTATTCCTCACTGCTAAAGTGAGGAAGGGGATTCTTCTTAGTTATTCCAGCAGCAATATGCTCAAGATTAAAGTAGAGCATCCAGTGATACCATGTCGACAAGAAGTCCTGCTCTTCTGTATTTATGATGGCATTATTTCCCTGTGTACAGATACCCATAAGAAATTAAAATCAGAAGTAAAACAGTAAGCTTAGCACATTTAAACTACTGCTCAAGAAATTCCATCACTCCTGTATTTCAGCTCCTGCTTTTGCTGACATTGGCTTCTTACCTAAGTCAGACTTCAGAGGCCATGACTGCTGTTGCAGTATTCAGCAACTACTTCTGTTCTGAAAGCTGGCAGCAGTTTGTGATATTTTCAAGCAATAGGGGTAGCACTGTTGGTCAGTAAGTGGGATCTTTAATGGATAGGCTGGGTTTTGTCAGCGATTCTGCTGTTTCCTTGCTGGAGAGTTCTTAAGAAACTTTACTGTTTTATCCCTGTTGACGTTGATGCCTTAGGTTTTTCAAATCCTGTACTGCCTAGTGTGTAACCGAAGTTTTGTTTGGTCTGTTAGCTGCTGTTCTCTCATGCTGGTTAGACATAACAAACCCTCTCTAGGTTTGCACTTCAAGGACACCTTGATTGTCCCAGGCCCCAAAAGATGTAAACTAAAGCCTTGAGAGGAGGAGCAAACTTGGGGTAATTACATCATTAACTGAAATTATAATTGAAGAATTAACCCTGATTATGCAAGTGGACCAAACTTACAAAACTGTGAAGAACCCGTGACCCAGGGTCCATCTTGGGTGGAGCCCCTCGGAGGCTTTTGACTCCCAAGGTGTACCTTTGAAGGCCCTTCAAATAAATACTTGCTTTTATTCTCTCATTCTTGTCTGGCCTCTGTTTTCATGTAGCCGCTTCAAGGCATCAACATGTTTAGTTATATCTTAAACCTCTGTCAGTTCGATGAGGACAGGCTGCAAAGCGGGGAGTGAGAGTCTTGGGACTTAACATTGTAATTGTCATTGTGATATTCAGGTCTTATAAATGTTCTCCATTTTAGTTGCTTCCTGAATGTGTTGCCTGCATTAGAGGCTTCATTCTCAATTTAAATAGAATGAGAAGAAATTATTAGTCCAGTGTTTTTGCAAAATATTTTGTAGCTCTTGCCAGCCAATTGTCTGACAATTGACCAAAGAATTACTGCTCAAAAATGCTCATTGTCTGTCTGTAATATGAACCTTAGTAGTCACTGAAGTATATTCCATAAGAAAAATGTTCACTACTCCTCATATAAACTGTCACTATTTCATTTAAAAGGAAAATAAAAACCCCCAAACCCTGACAAAGGGAAAGCTGTGGAATCTGGATGGAAACTGTAAAGGTTTTTGGCAAAAGGTCAAAATTTCACCAAAAATTGGAAATTATAGTTTTGCAATAGAAGTTTTATGTTGATGGATTTTGCCAAAAGCACAAGAACTATACGGGGCTCCCTCAGGCTCTTGGCTTTGCTGAGCTATGATACTACCTGAAATGTATGCTATTATTGTCCTTAGAAAATCACTGATGAAGTTTTCTAACTTTGATAATAAGGTAAGGTTGGTTTTTTTGGTTTTTTTTTTTTTCTTTTTAGCAATCTAAGATCTTAAAAGAGTATAAATTAATTCAGATCTTCTGCTTTGATTTTGAGTGTACTATAGAAAATGTTTAAATACTCTGTTGGCACACGGTTTGCAGAAATCCAGAAATTTGTGGTGGAGCTTTCCTGTGTGGCAACCTGTGTTTCTCAAATTCTCAGAAACTCAGTCAGATCCTTTTAGAGCTTCAAAATAGCAGTGTATGCTGCCAAAAATAATTTACTCTTTTATTTGAGTCTGTCACCATTTCAGTTTGACTTTTCAACTCCCACAAAGGACATTGTATTTTTTCCAAAGACACAGCAGCCACATTTTGCAGTATGACTAGTTATTGGTGGTTATATAACTAAGTTCTTTTAGTATTTGGTTGAAAAAGTCTGTCTTCCTACATCAGTGACAGGAGTTCTTGAAGTTCATTAATAAAACAACTTTGTAAAATAAAAGCTATTTAGTAGCTAAGAAGTAGGCAAGTCTCCTGCTCTGTTAAATTATCTCTGCTCTGGAACTCTCAACACTGGTGTATGAGGGTGATTTGGAGATACTTATTCTTATTCCCACAAGAATTCTCATCCTCTAGAATGGCTGGGGAAGGAGCAGGAGCTTTTCTGAAAATGCTCAATCAGGTAATAAGAGATTGGTTATAGAAAAGTTAAAAAGAAGCTCTTTAAACTATAGCCTATAAATATACTTTATTCTTCTACTTGACTGAGACTTTTCAGTTGTCTCTCTGTTCTTACTCTCTACTTAATTTTGGAGGTTATTTCTATTAGGGTAAAATGATGTATTTTGATGTTGGTCAATACCAGTGGGGACAGACCTAGGGCAGACTGCATTTTAGCTAAAAAGAGAAAATATCACAGGAAGAAATGTGTTTCAATTATTTCTTACCTTTCAACTATCCAAACTTCTATTTACCCAGTGAGTGAAAGTGTCTGGGTAATTTATAGTTTCCTTATTGCTAATAAATATGCTTCTGTTGAAAGGAATATTATAAGCAAGCATAATATGCCATAGATTGGAAAACTACTGAGAAAGAACGAGCAGATAGTCTTAGAAACAGTCACTGTTCTCTCAGGGACTGCTGTAAAAACTGGCTCTGAAGAGAAGACCATGTCAAAGATAATTCAGGAGCAAAATCTTTTTATTTCTTAGTTCCTGTTGTAAATAACTGAACAGTTTGTTTCTGGAAGTCACATTGTTAACACTGAGCAAACCAAAAAGATCTTTTAATAATTTAGTGTAAAACAAGTTTTGTGCAAAAAAGCCTTTTACAACTTAACACTTAGCATGTTAGATAACACTTTTATAGAGTCGAACTTTCAGCTCTCCATTCTTCCTGTAAAAATGCTGTTGTCCTCATGCTCCAAATAGCAGAATTGCACACAATGATGCCTTCCCATTACCATGGGTGAAATTTTATGAAGAAGCTGGAAAGGCCAATTATGGTGTAAGAAGAGTAGCAAACTGGTCGTAGTCAGATGCAAAGATATGGGTAAGATGGACAAATATTTGATGAGTTTATAAAAATGAGGTTAATTGGATCTTGAAATAAAGGGTGAGATGCTGGAATTGTATTTGAGAATTCACAGTCTTCTCTGTAATGAGAAGAGAGGGACAGTAAAGTTCCCCACATGTGACAAAAAAAATGGCTTATTAATGCAAAATAATAGAAAGTTGGGCTTTTATCTGTAAAACCTGGTAGAGAATTCCTTAGGATAATAGCTGAACCTAAGTGTTCCAGTTATGCCTCCTGCTTTCTGTTTGAATTGAGGAGAAAATTTAGGAATGTTTTTATTAATGGTTTCAAGTCTTTCAATAAATAACAAAAGGGCGTGTATCTACCAAAAGTATTTTATGTTTTCTAATATGTTATTTATATTACATATAGTATATATTTAATAATAATAAAAAAAACAAACCCAAACACCCAAACACCTCTATGTTCTGTAGGCAAGTTCCCTGCTGTATGGAGAACTCACAGTTTGCACAGGAATGAAGTGGAACTCTAACAATGCAATATTAATTTCAAATACATTTTTAAGGGAAAGATATAGGACATGAATTTTCCCTTAACCTTTCAGGTCTAACCTTTTAATTTTGTTTATATGTCAAATAAAATACATGCTTCTCACTCATATCAATTTACCAAAAACTACTTTTAAGTTTTTTTTCAAAAACTTTTTCATATGTAGAGTCAGTTAAAAATTTAAATGTTAAAAAAAATTAAAATAAAATTCTAATTTAATCGGCAATTGTGGAAAAAAAGGATCTTCAAAGCAATTAAACCCGTTGCCATCAGAATATTCTAATCCCTTTCTGTGTCATAGGAATAGTTGCTATAAAAATATGTATACACTATAGCACATGGGAAAACATGCAGAAAAGCACACATAATTTGAAAGAGTAATTGGTGAAATTGTAGACTTTTGTGTATTCAGTGGCAGAGAGGGGAATACTGAAACCTAAGAAAAAGAAGAAAGGGCTGGATGTACAACCGGGGGCAAGCAGAATTCTGTCAGCTTTAGAATATGGTTTTATTTATTCATTAAAATATTTAGTAACATTTACAGATGTGGAGGCCGACTTCTAGAAGAGACTCATGTATAGCCAGTAGAGTGCTTTCATCTCTGCCCGCCTCCTAACCCCTTTCCTTTCCATGGAAACCTGTGCTGCTGTCTTGCCAACTCCTCAAATGTGCAAATCTTTCTTGCTCACAGGAGTTCTGTGGTTTATGAGTGTCTAATGTAACAACTGAAAGAATTACGCATTATTCAATAAGATGTGAAGCTCTCTAACTAAATGTAAATGTAAAATGTAATGTGAATGTGAAAAATGAAGCTTCGTTAAAAGAAAAAGAATTGCTACACTTCCTTCAGAGGCATGTTTCCCTGAAAATGTGGGGTCTTTTTTTCCATGTTGGCATTTTTGAAAAGTCACAAAGACATGATTTTTCCATTTTTTGGTCATTAGAAATAGTCACCCTCAGTAATTAGCTTTCTGTCACTGAATAAGTTTTGGTTGGGTAATTAAGTGCCATCTCTGTGTACTCACTGGGGTAGCCAAGAGTCTCTGCTGGGACATTCCTGCAATGAGTTCGTGTGGTGTCATCCTCCAAACTCTGTCTGAGGGCCATACACCAGTCTCGAAGCCCAGCAGGCACTGGAGCACTATGGTAGACTATATTTTTAAATGTTATGGATTACTTCTGCTTTAGTTCTCAAAAAATAACAGCACAATTTCTGTTGGCAACTGTGGGGTTTCTGCACTGCTGTCTTTTGCATCTTTGGGGTATTCTTCTGCAATTAAAGGGATAAAGTTTTTCTGCTGTAAGCATGCTAGAAATTAATCAAGCAATAAAGAAATATATTTTTCACAGAAAAGCCATAAATGTAATACATTTTTGAATTTTGGGACTTGTTCTTTGAGAAGGTTTCAAACCAGATGGAAAACATCCAGAGCAGACCAGTAAGAATGATTAGAAATCAGGAAAACATGAGTTTCACAGCATAAATTAATTTATTGGGGAGAGAAGATTGAGGGAAGGGGACATCACAACAATCCTCAGCTGTTGGAAAGCGGGAAGGGAATGCGCTCTTCTCCCAATGCCACACCTTTCCTCCATTGCAATCCATGGTAGATACATGAAAAAGAAATAGGCTTAGTACATTTATGAAAGTCAGAGGTTGGTCTTAAGAATGTTTTAATAGTGGTGAAGACAGTGAAACACTGGTGCAGGTTGTCTGGGGGATGCATGGCATCTCTGTCACTGGAAGTCTTAAGAAAACAACCAAACAATGGTCAGGATTGACCATCTGACCTTCTTCTGTGGCAGCAAGACAAAGTAGATGACACTGTGATGTCCTCCCAGGTCTTCTGTTGCGTAATTTGACACCTTACACCAGGTGAGTGTTGTTGCTGACCTGTAATGTTTTAGAAAGAGGTTGATATTTCATGTCAAACTCCTAAAAGTAGCTTGTTGGGCATGAACCTTTGCTTTCATTTTAATAAAGCAGAAGTGCCTAGTACTTACTGTTGCAAGAAAGAGATTAAAGTAATGAACTGAGAACCTTCAAAAAGGGGCAAGGACAAAGTGGTCAGAATATAACTGTCAACATCATAAGTATTTTTAAGACAACTTCATAATCATCTAAGTGTTTGGAGAAGGCAATAATTCTGTGCTTAACCTTGGCCTCATTTGTTCTCATTGAATAATTTCTCTTTGCTGTCACTTTCTTCTCCAGCTCTGATTTGTTAAGCACAAAAATTCACCTGTGAAACATCTTATATCTGCTAATGCTTCCACTCCACCAAGACTTAATCTTTCATTGCTGTCAACAAAGATGTGTATGCTCCCCTTCATGCTCATACTTTCCTGTCAGCACAAAGGTTTGTACTTTCAGATGGTGAACTGGACCCAAGAACGGATTCTGGTCATAAGCGGACTAGCAATATTATAAAAAACCAAATTTACAAACAAACAAGCAAAACCAAAACATTTTAACCAGGATCACTTCTTCAGTCTAGTTCACTGCAGAACCATAAAAGGTGTATGTCAAGGGCTGTTCAGGAATATGCATTAGCATGTTACTGTCTGTCAAAGGTGGGAGCAGCCTTTTGAAAGGACAGTGCAAGATCTTTGGAAGCACGTACAAAGGACGAGTTGTCCCCTGCTGTCCCACCCCTTGTTTAGCACTGCAGGTGCTTAATAGAGTAGCAAAAGGAAATCCTTATTGGCTTCTGCACAACTGCAGAGTCAACACAAGTGAGAGAGATGTCTCTTCCATCTCTGAATCAATATTAATCTGTGTAGAAATACAGAAAGGTAGAAATTTTGTTCTTAACTGAGCTTTTGCAAACTCAAACTGAGCTTTTTTCTCCCTCAGTTTGCCAATGAAACAGCTAGGAGAAAAACACCACTTTTTCCTGGTACTGTACACAGTCTTCAAATTCACAGTGAATACATATGGATTCCTGCCATGCAACTTTCTCAGACTGTTAATCCCCACAGTTCATTTAAGATGCTAAAATTGTTGTTTAAATAAAAACTTTAGAGAAGATGTTGGACTCTCTATGTAATGCTTTCTTTAAAAAACAAACAAAACAAGACCAAAAACCACCCCGACTGTTGCATTTTTGAGAGACATACTTAAGGCATTTTGGCCTGAATTTATTTCCTTCATAAAAGGAAATGTCAACCCTGGTGCATAATTTATGATCTTGGCATTCAGCCGAAACATATGTACATACTGAAATCAGTTTTGCATCTGTTTAACTTTGTGCACATGAGTAGTCTAATTGGATTTAGTCTGATGAAATGACTCATGCGAGATCAAGTGTCTGCACAACAAGGATTTCAGTCAGTAGGTTTCTTTAGGGCAGCAGCTTCTATGCTTTATGCCTAGCACATGAAATGGCTTTTTGATTATCTCAAAGCCTTCTGCGGGCTGTATAGCTGTAGTGACAGGTGAAACAAAGACGTACAGAAGAACAAGTCTTGCAGCACAGGTCAGATCTTCTACTGCATTGCACTGTACAACAGTAGCAATTAATTAATTGTAACTTTCTTTTTTAAAGAATGTCTTCTGAGAATCTCTTCAGGGTTACAGGAAATCACTCATTCCTTTATAACAGGCTACTGGGCTGCAGCTGTTGGCCTTCTGGTAGCCATTGGCCAGGTTAAACACTATTGCTTACATATGCTAGACACTCTGATAAGATACAGCCATCGCCTCGTTTAGGATGGAACCTGCACTCACCTGACTGCACAGCAATGTAGATACTCATCATCTTCACAGGACAGAGTATCATTGTATCAAGAACTGGAGTTTTGTTTTTGCTGCTCTTGCAAGCCTTGTCTTCCCATGCCATCTCACATCTGCCATCTTGAACCCTTTCTAATTTCTTGCCCCATATGAGGTGGTGCTGAGCTTGCTACTTGTTGAAGCTGTTTTTATCCACTAGCCAGCTCTTCTGTTTTCTTCTGATGTTTTCTCATTCTTCCTACATCTGCTATAAGGGTCTAGGGAATGGAAAGTGGTCTAGAGAGTGAAGAGACTCAGGGAAAGGGATGAGAAACACCGCAAGTTCTGACATTAGGAGGATTAGGGAATAAAACATGGAACTCCAGGGGATTGGTAATGCGAGAATATAGTCTAGGGAGGATACGTAAAAAAAGGAAGGCTTGGAATATGAGTGCTGTTAAGGCAAGGCAAGTGACTCTGAAACTCACGGTGTACAGAGAACCAACGTAAGATGGAAATGAAAATAGGGAAAGGGAAAAAAAGAAGCTGAAGTAAGAATATAAAGCAAAAAATATGCCTTACAGATGGATGGTTTTGTTGGTTTTTCACTCCTACCTCTCTGTCCAGATTCATTCTGTGGCTGGCAAAATACCCTGAAATAAAGAAAGTTTTAGGAATCTCAGAATGTAGTTCAAGGCATGCAATTTTAAGTATTTGAAATGTATTTTTGGTTGACGAATTATACTCCTGACTTCTGATGACACTAAGGCAGGAGGCATCTAAAAAAAGTGTGTATGTGAAGTTTGTCATGTAGCACCTGATTCAGACTTCAGAATGCTTTGAAGCAAGAGAGAAACATACTGAAATATTACAGCTTTAAAATAGAGAAGTGAGATTTTTATCTGAATTACCTAAATGTGAATCTGATGTCTCTGATGGAGATACTCTCTGATACTTTTGTGTGGCTGGGGAAAAGCTTTGATCTTTAAGTTGTGGAAGACTTTTTGTTACTGATGCCTTTTGCACAGTTTGCAGTTTGAAGTGTATGCAGTGGAAACAGGTGACTGAGGGCTTGATATTGCAAGTGAAAATGCATTCTATGAACTTCTGGTAATTTGATACTTTCTGGTCCTTCAAGTGGATACACTTTATTGAGATGGCCATCTGTTTTATCCAACAAAATGAATTTCTGCTCAGGGGAAAGTTCTGCATGCTGATTTTCAAAGAGAAAATGGTTTTACTACAGAATTCTCAGAGAGCATTCAAAATGTAAACCTACACATCTCTAATACATTCTGGGGTTTTGCAAGTGAAACTGGAACATGATCATCTCCTTATTTTGAATAAATTCTTGCATCTCTTGATAATATTTATTATTCATTGGATGAATACCAGTGTTTCGTACTTGAATCCTCTTTGCATTGAAATGTTTAAATTTTACTCCTTCTGAGTTTTGTTCAAATCAGCTATCCCTTATTTACATCTTGACTAATACAAAGAAGTTAGTATTTGTAAGAAACTTCTGTATGTAGTACTTAAACAAGGCTGTACGGCAAAGTTTTCATGTTAACTGTAATTATCATACGTAATTAATTTGTTAATAGATTTACTGAATTTGCAGTTGGTCACATTTTTTTTAAAGCACTGAAATTACTATAATTGTGCATTGTTTGTCCTTGGAAGGATTAGGAGCACTTTATGTTGAACAAGTATAAAAAGGATTCATGGAATTCTTGAAATATTTACCAAGCCTTTTTGATAAGTAAGACCTTATTTTTGCTGAGAATTTTTACAAGCATATTCCTTTTCTCTATTTTCAGTCTCCTGCACATAGCTATTCAAGTTATGACTCTGGCAAGAATGAGAGTGTAGGCAGAGGTGCTGAAGATCTGTCTCTGAATCGAGGAGATGAGGATGAGGATGACCATGATGAGCAAGAAGATCCTGAGAAGGTTAATGAATCAGATGGGGTAGAAGCTGAGCGACTGAAAGCTTTTAACGTAAGCCCTCTTGCACTCACCTTGTTTACTTCTTCTGTTCCTTTTGCATTGTTGTTTTGGGTAAGTTTGACAATATTAAAGGCACATTAATTTGCAGGATTTATTTCAATTATTATTTTAATGCACATTAAACTCTTGCCAACAGACAACAGATTTACTGTGTTTTATTTAGAATTTTGAGGCAGAGTGCCATCTTTACCAGTGAGGAAAACAAAGCTTTGTTCTGTGTGTGTGCATGTGTGACCATGTGTGTGGCTGTGTGGATGTGCATGTTCACCCACTGAATGGAAAGAGGCTGTAGCTAGTTTTGTCAGGAGACCATTCTGGTGGTCAGCTGTTCTCTATTGCTTTCCCAATGTATATAATTATGCATGAAAACACAAGCAATTGTTCAAACAAAGAAAAAATGTGAGTCAGTTCAATAAAATGATTAGCAATCACAGCTTATTGTTAATAATGAAACTTAAGTAGTGCCTATTTTCACAATCTGTTCTGGTTTATCTCACAAGTTCTGTATCCTATAGACTATTCTTTTCTTGTCTATTTTTTTTTTTTTGATCAGTCCCTCCCCCACCCCCACCCCAAATAACCCTTTAAAGAACTGTTTGCTTAATATTTCTGGCTTCCCGTTACAAAGCTCTTCAGTGGATAGAAAAAAAATGTCTTCCTATCAGTAAACAAGCCAGGAAGCTAGGAAGAGAAGAGAGCTGCCCTCCAAACCCATCTCCTCTGTCTCCCTCTTGCCAACAGATGTTTGTCAGGCTGTTTGTAGATGAAAACTTGGACCGAATGGTCCCAATCTCTAAGCAGCCCAAAGAAAAGATCCAGGCTATCATTGACTCATGCAGGCGACAATTCCCTGAGTATCAAGAGCGTGCCAGAAAACGCATACGTACTTACCTCAAGTCCTGCAGGCGGATGAAAAGAAGTGGTTTTGAGATGGTGAGTTTTGACTTAAAACCCAGCCCTAGTTTCCATCAAAACCCCATATGTAAATCCATGGCACTATTTTGTTTTCATCTTAGCGTCTTTTTTTTTCTTTTTTTTTTTTCTTTTCTTTTTCTTTTTGGTAATACCAGGTCAGAGATTTCTTTTTCCCTCCTTCATTCTTCCTGAATTTATTCCCCTTGATTTAAAAATGCTGTGGGACACTAGAGGTCACAAAATGAACTAATATGGATCTATAGGGAAAAAAGAAGAAAGCAAGGCATAAATAAGGAGGGAAACTATACTGTGGACTGTATGGTGACTTATTTCTTACTTTAAGTTACATTTACACATTTTTGCCTGTAAAAGTCTTGCAGTAAGACAGATTTTTCTCTAAAATGCCTCTGCTAACTGGATTCCAGTGAGCTCTGTAAAATTGATCCCGCTAGAGAAAAGCTATACTCAAGAAAATGCCCAGTGTAGTAACATCATAGTGGCAACGGCTTTGGCTTTGGGTGTTTTCTTGTACACCTTAGCCTATTGCTTATCAGTGAAAGTTACTCCTTTGAAATCTTTCAGTTGATATATAGGTGTGCAAAACATATTTAATGGTTGTAAAACACATCAAACTTAGAATCTGAGCATCCTAATGATTTAGTAGTTATAATTGAACCAAAGCTCACGAGAATTGTCATAGTATGCAACTGACAGTGTTTTCAGACATTGATATTTTAATATTACTCAGTAACACAAAAATTGCTAAATAAAGTCTTCTCACCGTTTGGCAGCTTATTATCTCTAGAAAATGTTTGTATTTCCAAAATGGAGAAAAGTCAGAAGTAACTAGGTAGCTACACACCTACACACCTTGTGTTTAATGTTTTAGCTATCTCTCTGGCCTTTAGATGACAACAAAATCACCTCATTGTTATAAATAGATATCATTTAGCGATTAAACATACCATTTTTTTTTTAATGAATCATCTGCAAACCCATTGATTACATTAAAAATTATTGGAGATTATTGCATTTTACTGTTTTTCTCTCTGTCTTTCTCTTTCCTGCAGTTTTTGCAGAATATTTATGAGTACCATATGTTGTTTAAGATGGTAGCTGACAGTTTTAAGAACAAAATATCAGGCTTATTTGTAGGGCAAGACCACTATTTGATAATACAAAAAACAAAGGCAGAAAGTAAATTTTTGAGTGTGTTTGGTATTCTAATCAACTGCATGGTTTTATTATTTGAAACATTGGCATAACACTATTTCTGAACAATGGAAGCTCAGATGAAGAAAGACAGGTAGAATAAAGGACATCTGTACAGACAGAAGTGCCAAAGGTTAACTGGTGGCATACATGGCAGCTTGTTTAG